>NC_056599.1:38354775-38555740 GCF_018340385.1 Cyprinus carpio
TCAATGAAAGCATAAAACCATAAAGCTGATGCATGGAAACACACACACAAACACTGGATGATCAGATCTCCACTTTTATTTTTTGGACCAGTCGTCTGTCAATCTTGGCTGTGGCAGTAACAGTGCCTTCCGACTCTTTCCGTCTCATGTGTCCCCAAAATAGTGCACTGAGGGCTGGGTGGGGTGTGAGTCTCTCTATTTAAAACCTTGCTCTACCACAGTCAGGGTAATGTGACCTTCCCTGGCACAGTGCACCACTGACTCCCCATAGACCCACTCCAGCCCCAGCATACCACACAGCCCCCCCCCCCACCCCAATCTATCTATCTGCAGTATCTATATACTTTTCCTCCTCTAACTCAGTGTATTCCTCAATCCTTGTCCACTTGCTGCCCTTTTTTAGTAGCTGTTTGTCGATAATCAACCAAATAGCTGCAAGTAGTTTATGAGTGCTGAGTGTTGATAAACTAATTGCAGCTATTTGGTTGATTGTGTGGCACTAGAGGAAAGAAAAAAAATCACTAATATCTAAGGTTTACACTAAAGTTGAATTTGTTAACAGTAATTAATTCAGGCCACAGGATACTGTCTTGCTATCATTATTAAACAGTACTTTTATTACTTTTTTATGAAAACTACTTAAAATAATAAAGTTGAATAAAAACAAATATAAATTATAATTCTAATAATCCATATTAACATTATTAGTTAAATTAACAATAAGCAATAGCAATATTTATGGAAATAAAAACAATAGGTAGATTAGTATACGCTGTACAAAATAATGATTCATACTCTCTTAAACCACATTGTAAAGCATTTCTCCAATGTTTCTCTTAGATATACATGAGATTAAATGGTGGGCTAATGGAGCCTCCTGCTTTTCAGATGTTCATGTTTATTAAAGATGCCAGTTATGTCACATACGAGTTTCATAATCTCAGTGATGTATCAAATTACAGTAATATTTGCCAAAAGTCTGCCATCAAAACAGAGATTTCAATGATTTAACATGCTCCATCTAATTCTTCTTGACTATTATCTATATAGATGTTTTATGTTTATAGCACTACACTTCTAATGCATGCAACAATTGTCTCATTTGGAATTTTAGGAGAAACATCTGAGACAAAGCTGATACTTAACATAAGTGGGAACTTCCTGAGCTTTGAAAGAATAATGAAATTTTTCTTCTCCAACTCATTTAAACTGATCTATTCACTATGCACTAAAACATGAACAGTGAGGCTACTGGGCGAGGGGAGGCGGTGTGATCGAGGGGGGTGGGGGGGTTAGCAAGATGTTAAATTGCAATGTGGTTGAAAGTGGATATGTATGCAGACATGCCTTTGAGATATCAGGTCCCTGATCATCTTCACTCCTTCTCTTTTTCTTCATCCTGCTCTTTCTACTCTGAGGTGAACAGCTGAATGTGTATGGCCTGGTTGCTTGATCTGACCCACTTCTTCTTCATGATAGCACTCAGACCAGAAGTTGTTGAAATCACATCCTCCTCACTCATAAACCAGAACTCTCAGCCTGCACTCCACCTGGTCACTTCTCTGTTCAGTCTGCATATTTTAAAAAAAACATCTTCAGTTTTAGTTTTCCAATTGCTTGGGGCAATTTTATTTTGTGGATATGATAGTTCTTTGTAAATATATCACTTCTTTATGAGTACATTTTAAAAATATTATGAGATTTTATGCCCCATGATTGATGTCTATGTCTAAGCACATGATGACACATAACCTTTTCAAGCTTTAAAGGTTAAATCTGCTAAATGTGATACACAACACTGTTAAAAATAAGGATTCCAAGGTTGTTGTTTTTATTTTACATTTAAAAAAATCTAAAGAACCCTTTTCCACTACAAAGAACCTTTTGTGGAAGGGAAGGGTTCCATGGATATATGTTAAAGGTTCTTCAAGAATGAACCAATGATGCCAATAAAGAACCTTCATTTGTAAGAGTGTAGTAATGGACACATAGAAATTAAATTAGTTGATATGCTATCTGTTTAAAAATTCCACAGGCATGTTCATGCAAGTAAAGCTGCTTGCACACAGATTCTGTTCTGAAAACAGCAGCGCTTCCATGTATACACTGAGCGGGTGGCTAAACTAAGATGATGTGCTGATTTAGCTCCAGTTAGATTTAAGCAGAGATCCTTAAAAGAGTCAAGCACCCCCCCCCCCCCTCTCCTCCACTCCTCTGTTACTGAAGATGACAACCTGATCCTCATCGACCGCAGCTCTTGCATATAAGGCTTGTAAGAGACTAAGACCTTGCCAACCTAGGAATCAAATGCTACTCAAAAGGGGACAGGGTCATTACAGATGGCCACTGGTGAAGACTGAGAATAGAAAGCAAAGAAGAGAATGTAAAAGCAAATTTAAGTTTAATTGGTACACTGAAGCCATTTTAATACACCTTTAAAAAAACATAAAAATACAGGTTTGTAATAATAAATGTGATAAATTACAATCACAGAAAATATACTGATTTCCAATAGTCAGTAACAGACACAATAAGAGAGTTATCACAGTGTAATTGTGAATGACTGCATTGATCTGCACTGAAATTTACTTACATTATTTTGTATTACAAGACTAAGCATAAATATCAGTAGAAAACATATGACCAAATGATTAAGAGATTTTGTCTTATTAGAAAAAACAAATAAAACAAACTATAAAAAAACATAAAATGTGATTACAGATTTGCTAGCTCTATAGCTCTATTTGAAACTTGGACTATACTTGTTCCCAAGAGCATTATGCTTAATGTTTAAGTCTCAGACTTAATGTTTAAGTCTAAGCTGCAAAAACCTCTAAGTCCGTCTAAGATTTTTCTTTCAAATGAGGTTTTTAATCAGGCTCTTATGAAAATAACATTAAACATTTTTGAAAATAATGCATTCAATAACTGACTAATATCCTTCTGTTTGCCATTAAAGTGAAATTACTAAACGTAAACATATGGAGCGTTTGTCAACTCAAATAATTAAATCAAAACTTAAATCAAAACTTTAGAACAAATCATATCATTCTTTCTGATACAATGTAAGAAATCTGATAAAAAACAAGGTCTTCGTGACAGTTAATATGTCAAGCTGAAATGGCACAAAGAATCATACAAAAATAAGTTCACAAAATGCATACAATTACATATCTGCATTATCAGCATCATTTTTATCTGGAAACAGTGGGCCGTTTAGAAGCAATTCCTGAAACAAGCCAGAAGAGAAAATTATAGTTAACATAATACAAATAGTGTTTAAAAGTAATTAAAAATTTGAAAACTTTTGTTTTCAACACTAAATTGTCTAACTACAAAACAATAAAACAAACAATACATCTATCTAAATATCTATAAATCTCTGAATACCACTGCGGGGGTGCCCTCCAGTTTTTGCATATATATATGATAGATAGATAGAGAGAGAGAGAGAGAGAGAGAGACTTTTCATGTGATGACGTTATGTCTCCATCAGTAAGAAAGTACTATAACTGTATATTTATATGTAAATAAGTATCATTAAAATGTTACAGCCAAAGCAACACTGTAAACACTGTTACTAAGAGTGGAACCTGAGAAACATAAGCTACATTTTGACACTGCAGAGAGGGGGAAAGGCAGAGGAGAGCGAGCACCACACCTTTGAAAGGAAGAGGAGGTGGACGTGTCTGCTTTATGAGATCACTCTGAGAAAGTGCCTCCACTATCCAGGAGAGGGCAGTAGAGCAGTACTCCACCTGCGTAACAAGCAAACAGAAAAAGACAGAGAGTGTCGGTCAAAAAACCTGAGGTCCCCTTTAAAGCAGAGGTTCATTAATTACATCGCTCGGCTGACAGCTTGGCACATTCTCAAAGTGGATCCACATTCTAAAGGCTCGTACAGTGATAGGGAGAATGACGGATGGGTGGGCCTTGGTCTGAGCTGAGCAGCAAACACAACAGCTGCAGCTAAAATAAGGCAAGGCCCATAGTGTTGCACCCACAGACTCATGCGTGCACTCTGCGGGACGCTGCTGGGATTTTAAAAACAGGTGTCAGTGTGTTTGATAGCCACAGGTAGACAGGTGTGCATAGTCGTCACTAACCTCCGACTCCAGTTTTTTTCAACCTGCGATCATGATCGCGAATCTCTCCGACATCTGCTTCAGGACGCTGTCCACCCTACACACACATATGGACACAAATACACACATTCTGTCATTCAAAGACGCCGGTGTCTGATTCCAGCAGGAGTTGACAGTCTCTCCCCCCTTCACACGCACATAAACGCGAAACAAGAGCTGCCGCTGCAAGGTTACTAAATGCCCCCGGGTGTGTATATTACATCCAGATCTACTTGTCAGTGATGGATATGTTCTCCACTCACTCATCTTTTTTAGAACTCACATGAGAAGTATGTGAAATAAGTTGCTAATTGTTGATCTGAGAGTATGAAAGAACAGTAACAGGGTTGACTGACTTTGTGGAGGTGCGTTTGAGCCGCTCCGTGTCGCTCTCTCGTCGTTGTTTCTTTCCTTGTGTGGAAAGCAGGTTCTCCTTCAGCGTTGACTCCCATTTGTTTAGCAAACTGGCCTCTTTGCCTTTTAGGTCCAACACTATGGAAAAAGACACACCTCAGGGTTAAAGGGATAGTTTTCCTCGAAAAAATGAAAAAAACTTGTCATTATTTACTCACCTTAATGTCTGACCAGACCTGTATGACTTTTCTTTCTTTTCTGAAGGTAGATGGTAACCAAACATTTAAAAAACAGTGATGCATTTCTTAGAAATATCTTCTTTAAAGTTCCACAGAAGAAGGACAGTCATACAGGTTTGGAACGACATGAGAGAGAGTAAATGAAAAACAGGATTTTCATGGGTGAAACTATACCTTTAAAGACAAAATGATCAAATGAGACTGTATATAATGTAGCATCATAATATCAGAACATACTAAAGTGTTGGCTCTTATTGGAGGGCAGCCTCTGAATGACTCTTTTGATGAAGATATGGAGGTGGGAGATGATGATGATGGCGGGGAGAGGCAGGGGCGCGAAGTGGTACTCCGCGATCAGGTTGTAGCGCTGGAACTTCCAGTGTACATCGCTGTGCTCCTGGACTTTATTGAATGTGTAACTGAAAAAAAACAACAACAAAAAACAATAACAACAAACAATACTAGAGAGGTTGTGCTGTATTGTTAATAGAGTATTGAACCCTGAAATATTTTGTCTAAAACTACAAAAAAAAGACACTATAAATAAAATTTTAACAGTATTACATGCTACACTACACATAATAATGTACAATATGAATTATGGATACGCAGTTTAAAATTGGCTAAAGATTTCATTTAATTGTTTTTGTTAAATTATTTATGTCTTTAAAGATTAACTTTATGTAAGAATAAGATGATGGCAAAAGTTATTTTTAAATGTAAAAGTTAGGGAAAACGAGCATGAATAATTGAAAATCCCAATATCAGCTGATATACATCCAATCAACATACAGTACTGTTCAAAATTTGGGGGTTGGTACAATTTTTTTTGTTTTTTTGATATGAGTCTTTATGCACACCAACCCAACCAAAGGTTGATAAAAAATTTTAATTGATCAGTTTAAAACACTAACTACTGGGTAAAAACAGTAGTAATAAATTTAAAATAATGGTCTTCTATATGAATTTGAAAATGTAATTTATTTCTATGATGTCTTCATGTCACATGATCCTTCATAAATCATTCTGATACGCTGATTTTTATGCTCAAGAAAACTACTTATTTTCAATGCTCAAAACTGCTGTTGTGATGCTGACATATTTTGTGGATGCTATGATACATTTTTTTCAGGATTCTTTAATGAATAGAAAGCTCACAAGAACAGCATTTATATGAAATATTTTATTTGAATTTCTTTGGAATATTATAAGTTTCTTTACTGTCACTTTTGATCCATTTAATGAATCCTTGCTGAATATAAGTATTCATTTCTTTTAATCTGACTGACCTGAAACTTTTAAAATATTGTATATATTAACTAAACATTTGTAATGTCAGCTAATAACAAATACTTACTGCCTTCATAAACTGGTTACTACACAGATGCAAATTTTGAACTTCAAGTAATTTAACTAAGCCATTTCAAAAATATTTATAAATGAAATAAGCACTCAACCTGCTTGTGCTCAAGTTCCCATGTAACTAACTTTTGGAGAAATCTAGCATCTCACATCTTTGCATATACATTTGTAACATTAGTTTATAGTAGCAGCTACTGTAAGTCCATATAAAAATCATTGTTTTTAATACAAACAGGAAGGCATGTGATGTTATATCAGTGTTGATGGTGTAGTTTTTTTACCTGAACATTGCAATGAGCAAGTTCACCAACAGAATATTGGTGACCAACAAGTAGACTGACAGCAGAATAAGAACCAGCCAGTTAGCCTCAGACTGTGGGCATGGCTCCGCCCCCTGATGGATGAGAGTGACATTGTCTGTACACTCTTTCTCGTGTCGCTTGTCAGCTAGAGTCAAAAAACAAAACTTATTACAATCAACAAAATCAATAAAATCAGCTGAAAGTACAAAAGTTTGGGGTCAGTAAGTACCACTTTTTATTCAGCAAGGATGCATTAAATTAATCAAAAGTAAAAGTAAAGACTTTTTTAAACAGTTAAGCAAAAAACAGACTTCCGACAGAAAACAGAGTTTTAAATAGACAGACCACAAAGTTTTGAAAGGTATACTTTGATGGAACTGTATAGCAAAAATAACACACAACAGAGACACAAAGACACACACCATCAATTTCATCCAGTGGTATCTGCCCATATATGTGCATGTATGGCCTGTAGAACACGCGCCGAATTACCCAACCAGGACGCGAGTCGTAGGAGTACAGCAGCGCCTGATTGGCTACTCCATATGCCATTAGCCACACCCCCAGGAAGAACAGGAAGAAAAACACATCTTTCACCTGCGGAGTACATGATCATTCTTTAGCAGGATTATATGCACTTTTTAGGGCACATTGAAAAACGAAAGACTCCTTCTCACCATTTTCCCAACTATGATTATTTTGGGACCAAGTTGTTTGTGAACTGCAAATATATGAATGAGTCTGAGCGTGAAGACCACATAGTCGACACACATTACCGCACGACCGAAATTATACGTCCATGGAAACATCCTGTAACAAAAACGTACGTGCACTAACCAATACAATCACATGCATGGACATACACAGGACAGATTTCACTGAATTCACCTGCAGAGAAGCCCAAGAATGAAGAGCGCGAGGGCCGTGATGTCACACTTGTTCCAGATGTCTTGGATGTACAACTTCATCCTTTGAATTACAGTGGTAGCGTCTGAGAGGGAAAAAAAAAAACGTCTCTGAGAGGGAGATCAAGATTCAGCGGACTGAACGAGTGCATTGAAATGTGTGTAAACACAATGGAGATTGTTCGCACCTGTCGAATCTCCTCACAGACCAGAGTAAAAACCCAGAAATACAAACACAAGCTCTGACAGGGGCGGGTCCGTCGGGAGGCGGGGGCTTGAAGTCAACCAATAGGACGTAAGCAAACAGGAAGAGGAAGAGGAAGTACATCAACACGTTGCCTAGAAACGAAGTGACCGGTGCAAACCAGAACTGCCGCCATCGGTGCAATATAAAAGGCCGTTTTAGGGTGATAGCCTTTGATGCTGTAATATAAAAAAAAAATAAAGAGGTAAGCTCCTTACAGCAAGTCAAAGTTTAACAGGATTTGTGACCAATCATGCCATTTAGACGCACCTTCCGGTTTTCCTCTTAAAGCGTTACATTCCTCCACATCGTCCTCCCTGTGAAGCACATGTATGACTCGCTTTATTTTATCTGTGTCTTCTTTAACTTAGTAAAATTATTAATGGTGCTGAGAAACCATGAATTACGTGTTTATAACATCAGCCAATGACTCGGCTCCATCGGCGCTGTCTAATTCTTTACCCTGATGAAATTCCTCTGGCTTTCCTTCCTTCTCCTGCTCCCTAAGAGATCAGAGGGCATTAAAACTTTGACGACTGTACCAGAAAGAAAACTAAATCTGGCCCGAAAATATTGGATACTGACTTGAAACTGATGAGGTTGGTGTAGACAAAGGGAGGCAGGAAAAACGAGAGGACTAGTTTCCACACTTCTGTATTGCTGTCCATGTCTCCCCACCAAATCTCTGACAGTAAAGTCTAGCCGTGGATGGGATGAAGAACCATGACACCAATGTAATGAAGAAATACTGACACTCCAACAGGTAAACATGACCACTGCTTACCTGCACTCCATCATGGCTGAAGAAGAGGCGGGCGTCAGCCGCGGTGGCCATCTGCAGACAGGTGGCGCTGCCCCATACAGGTGACTGTCTGATGAGGAGCTTGAAAGAGCGGCTCTCGTTGCTCTGGTAACACTCACTGAACACAGCTATGAAGACAGCATGAGAAAATACATAAAACGCATGTAATGTAAGATTTCTTAATGCTAAAGACTTAATGCTGCACTATGCTATACACACCAACAAACTACACACACACACACACACACACACACACACAAACACAAACACACACACACACATATATGTGTGAAATAAATATAAAATACAAGCATTTTCACTAGCTGTCTCACACTTTTGGGCCCCACTGGAACACTGAAAATCCCTCCCATCTGCCATCTCTTTAACTTGATTCACGCTCACCATGTGCCAGATTCTCGAAGGTTTGAGCAAGTTCTTTCATGCAGAGTTTGGTCTCAGTCTCTGTCTCCAACTTGGAGAGCTCTCTTAATATCTTACACCCAGCAAGAGCACTTAGCACCGACTCCCCCGCCTAGCATTGAAAGAGAGAGGGGGAAAGGAGCAAAACAAAGAAAATGTATAATAATAATATGACCATGGGAATTATCATGATCAAAGACTATAATATTAATCATAATAGTCATAATAAATAATACATCTGTGGTATTCTGCAATGCAACCCTCCTGCTATAGGACACTTTTACTTGCTGAATAAATGAATATGACATTTCTACAGTTGCATCAACAGCTGAATACATTGGTGTGATACTGAATCCATGCCTCTAGGTGTCAGTATAGAGTCCAGGATCACTGTCATATCCTACTCATTTGCAAATGTATATTTCTGACCAAACATCATACGAGATTAGAAAGAATTTGCAGAGAACATGATATGGGTTTCAATTATGACTCTGAAAAAACAACACCAAAAAACAATACCATTTCCCAGAAGTAGATAGACATTTCTCTGCGATTCTGAAGAACAGCCCAGATGAACAGAGCTATCCAGGGAGTCATACAGCGCTGCTTCCGGTACACACTCTCAGTCAGCAGCAACTTATTCACATGCTGAAAGGACGAGACAGAAACTATGATCACAACATTGTTATCTATAATGTATCTGACCACAAGTCAAATCATTTCACCAACCCCAATACCTCTGAAAAAACCTGACTGGTACCTTCATTGCTTTCCTTGAGGCCCATCCCTGTTCTACACCAAGAGGAGCGTAGTAAAACGGCTGGCAGACATCTTCCATGATTTCTGATAACACCCGCGAAACCTGAGAGATGAAGAAAAAAATCATCATGAAGATGTTATCTTAGTGAAGACATCATTATTATTCCCTGTTCTATTGTTTTTAGATGGAGTGCATGGTTCTTGATGTGTAAGAAATGCTGTGGAAAGCGGGAAACCGCTCAATAATAACTAACTCATAAGCATGTTATAAATGAAATGGAATTGTAGTTGTATATTTTCTTGTTTTCTCAAGCAAAGGAAATTGTGAAAGCCCGCTAAAAATGTATCTTCATACATTCTTGGTATAGACGAAGTGTGGTGAAGGTACAAGTTATTTGGCAACATGCTTGAACAATCTAATAGAACTGAAAATCTAACTGAAAATTTCAGAGGATTTTTATTGTTCCATTTGTTCATTTGTTTCCCCATGCTTGACAAATCTTTGTGTGTGACATTTATATATTGTTACTTTTGAAAAGAAACAACAAAGTATCATCTTTCAATTATGTCCTTTTTTTTCAGGAAATTCAGACAATAAATGCTGTTTGATGCTCTTTGATGTGGCGTGACAGGTATATAAGTTAATTTAAAAACTGCATTATGTACAATTAACATGTTTGCATACAATTTTTTTAAGTGGATTATTATATTTAAAAATAAATAATAACTGAATTAAAGTTTGGGATCTGTTGTTAATCTTATAGTAATGTAAAAGGGCTCAATATAGTTTAGAGCAGAAGCTGGGGTACATTTTATCCCTATAGTTTTTTTTATTATAATTGAACTTATTTAAGAAAGAGCATTTTGTTTCAATAAAACCATTTATATTTTTTCTCCTGCTGTAGACTAAAACCAAGGTATGTACTCATCATGTTTATATATATATATATATATATCTTGTCTCATAATTTCTCTGTCACATTCTTTTTTAAATCCTAAAACTCTAATGTTGGTGTCAGCATCTGTCCTCTTACCTCATACAGGGTGAGGTCTCGAGCCGCAGACGGGCTTGTGAGGCTGGTGGCGTGGTGATTCTCATCTGGTAAAGCTAAGCGGGCCTGAGAGCCAGCTAAGCCCACTCGCTCCTGAAGCCTCCTCTGGAGGAATGAGGACACCAGATTGCAGTCTGACAGTGAGCTGTAAAGACTCTCTAAACGATGATACGTCAGATAGTCCAGAATGTTTAAGCCGTTTTCCACAAACAGACGCACAAAATGGGGCTTGTCGTTCACCAGCGCATCGGTCATCGATTCCTCCAGGTCTTCATACTAACAGAAAGATTAAATCAAGAGCAGCTGTAATATTAAAACACACATTTGGTTTCATTCATGTTGCTAATAATCCTACCCTCCAGTGGACTGTCACCATTAAAGAGTTCACTCTTGGCGATGTCCACTCTGTCCCAGGCCACTGCCAGCTTTCAGCTCTTCAGTGTAACTCTCTAGGATCATTAGCATCCCCGTTTTAGCAGCTGAACACACACATGCACACATAAACCCATAAGTATATACTGTAAACGGCTGAATTGTCAAAGCAGGTGGGTTTAATCTCACCTCTCAACGAGAGCTCTAAGGATGATTTCTGTCAAAGTCCATCTCGCCCATTCCTGGTCTCCATGAAACCAGTGATCAGATCTCGGTTTGTGATAGATACCTAAGTGCCTGTGTGAAAAGAGAAAAGTAACTACAAGTAAAAGAAAGTACCTTTGGCCCTGCATGCACTCTCTATCCAATTCCACGTAATGCTCACCTGATCCACAAGCTTCTCCAGTTCAGCCTCAGAAGGGAAATGTTTCTTAATTTTTCTCTCTCACTTGGTGTCCCCTCAGCTCAACACTGGCACTTTTACCTGCTTTCCTCAGCAGTGGTCGCTAAAGTGGGACTCACTGGTGTGACTCAGTGGTATGTTGGGAGATCCTTCAGTATATAACCGCTATCAGGTCTGACCGCTGGACCCCCCCGAGCCGGCCAGCACCAGCCATGGAGTGGTGTTTTTTCCAGAGATAAAACTCCACGGGGGTCTCTGTTATAAGAAAGATGATATCATTCATTTCAAATATGCTTAAAACTGATTGAACTGATAAAACTGCCATTTTAAACTTTACAATTAAATTTGAGATCCCTAGACACTTTTTATGTGGAGCATTTTATGACTCTAACTGTAAAAGGTGTATAATAAATCACTGGTGGACCTCATTCCAAAAACAGTGCTAAATGCAAATAGCACATGGACAGCTGGGTTACAGGCTACAGGCCATTAAGAAAAGTATGAACAAAACAACAAAGTAATCTTTTAAATTTGCATTGTTTTGTTCATGCTTTTGAAGATGACCCAGACTACATATGACAGGTACATCAAATAAAATAAAAAAATCATATTAATAAAATAAAACTAATATTATGTATAATATATTCATATTAAAACAATTAAAATAGTCTTGCGTAATGACCTCTAGCATTGCAGCATCTCCTGCGATCAGCACACACAAAACAGGGATCTCGAACTGCTTCCACTACCTGTTGTAAGGAGAGGAGGAAGACAGATGTGTTAATATAAGAGAGCGTATTAAGCATTACTCAAATTAAATTGAGTCAAAAACAAACAACCTAAAGGCACTAGGCATTTACTTCCATTTGTCTCAGAACTGCATTCTCACTTCTGATCCACCAGAGGACAGTGCAGTCCTCATTATTACATGCAAAACGTAGCTTTATTTTGTTCTTAAAGATATATATATTGGTGTCTTTTGTGATTGTGGATTACATTTTATGTAATGCTGCAAAAACAACTTTCCTGTTTTCCTGTGTAGGGACCATAACTAAATGAAAAAATTTCTTTACTAAATGAAAATGAAACAGACTTTACTATATACCAAAACACTACTGTTTTTCATATAACAGCACACCGGTGTTTAACCTCCCTCTTCCTTCCTCTCATTCTGTGTTTATTTATTTTATCGAATAAAAGGAAGCGCATGGTTTCCTCAGGGATGTGCTGTTGTGCTTCCCGTGGCAGTCCCTGATGAAGGGCTAGATAAATGATTTGGGCATTTGCTGTTGTGCTCTGTGCTCAAGAAGACTTTAGAAATGTTTTATTTTTCAGTTGAACCGTCTTCTTTCTCTCACCCCAGATGCCAGTGCGCTGATGGGAGATGAAGTCCTCCAGGTTGGCTCTGAACATTGTTTCTGTACCTCGGTGTCCAACACTTCCATCATCTATCAAGAGGAAGGCCTGGTGGTTGTTGTCCCAGGCAGCTGCATTCATGGGGGCTCGCCCCCCCCATGTTTGTGCACATAGTACCGCGCTGGGAAACTACCCTTATAAAGAGTAACCAACCATAAGTTTTTACAGAGCAGCCTAGCCAAAGTCATAAATACTTTGCAGTTTAGCAACAAGTTTTTTTTTGACATTCATACATTTTAAGTGTGGTTTTTCTGTCTGTCGATACTAGAAGCAGAATGGGACTCATACGGTAATACCTGTGGGTTTTACGAGTTGCTGCCGTTGGTAAATCAGTCCCCAGGGAGCAACACCAACAGCTATAACTTTGGCCTGGGAAAGGATGAGCTGAATCTGTTTGCACAATGATCCCTTACTGCCTCAACCTACACAACGTGCCAACACCCTCTGCCTCAGACCTGACGTCATGATCCAATGCCCCTGGAAAAAAAATAGAAAAAGATTAATGAAAAGAGTTACTATTACCTAAATTACTCAGCAGCTTAATTAAACTGCATGGAAATACATAAAAGTCACAAACACCATCACTAATAAAGGTTTTTACCATAATGCAACACTTCTAGATTAAAGCCATTACTACATTCTTACCATATACATAATAAACCTTATCAACACCCACACACAGGATGAATGCCACTGGTGAGTAATACTAGGTTTGGCCTGTCTATCCCTGACCTTAAGACCAGTGCACTAATTTACTGGGGTGCATGAAAACAGTCATTAGCACGTATTTTTCTCAGAACATTTTCAGTAAAACTACCTGTCCTACCCTGATCTACTCTGGTAGGGCCGAAACATGAACTCAAAGAAACATATCCACATCGGAGTTAATTATTCATCATAAAACATACTTGGTCTCTGGATGTCTATATGCAGTAATATCATGAAGTAAAATATGATAAAATTATATGGCCACTGTACTGTCATTATAGATCCATTTTCATTATCAGCTTCATAATTTTAATGACGTATCATTACTTATCACATACACACACACCCACACACACACACACACACACACACACAGTTCAGTCAAGCTTATGGAAAACCTCAGTGAACAAATCTGCCCCCTTCTTCATTCCCCTCGCTTAAAGTCTTCACTGTAAAAAAAAGTGGTCTCCAGTTTTTCACAATCTGAGTATGTCCTGGAAGTGTGTTGTGTGTGTATGTTAAAGGCAATGTAGTAGACATGCTGAAGCAAAACCTTCATCATCACACAGCTTACTCTGCCATGCAATAATTGTTTTTTTTTATTTTTTATTCATTATTTATTGTTGGTTATTACTTCAACCATTTCATTTTTTGCTTCCTTATAATGTAAATAATGACTAAAAATATAAATAATATAAAAACTGTCCTTTTATCTTAGTTTTAGCGCACAATACTAACCCCCGGTGGAAGGGTGGAGGGGTGAAGGTAGGGTTAACCAGTCCACATGTGATTGGTTAGATAAGTGAGTATAAAGGTTTCAAGCATCAGTCCATAACTGAGGCTAAAGATATAGGAGCATTAGAGGTTTACCTAGTGCTCTGTGCGGACCGGAGCCTAGACCCTGTCTGATCACTTCTCGCACCCTGGGTTTCACCTTCTCTTTCCCCCTCTCCCCCCATCACCCACAACACCACCAGATTGGGTATCGGCAGGGCCCCACTGTGACGTTCATCAGCGAGTACACATTGTCTGGAGGTGTATTCATGTGCCAGGCGCAGAAGAAACTTGGGGACACAAGATGACACAATGTTTGTATGTATGATATTATTCATAAAAACTAAGATACACAGGCATTCGGACATGTTTACACATGCACAAGGCATGCAGGACATTTATGCTGTTCACCTCACAAAACTGCTGAATGTAGGAAGGGAATTTGTGTGAAAAGGAAATACTGAACAATGGATCTGGCAACACGGTCTCCACAAAAATATCTCAGAGCTGGTTTTTCTTTTGTTACTGTCTTACATTTAATTAGCTTTAATGTGGTTATGAGAAGTGTATGACTAGTCAGGCTTTCTGTGGGGTTGGTTAAAGGGAAGTTTACCCTATTGCTGTGGATTACATGTTTTCATATTAGATTCTGTAATTGCCCAGCGGCCTTGCATACTTTTAAGGGAAACGACAATAGACCTTATTTTTTAATTTTTGACAGGAGTAAAAAAAGGAAGCTGTGAGGAACAAGGACACAGTGAGTTCAAGGGATTTGTAATGGCGGTTTAACAACATGCAATTGTTCAGTTTGATGAAACAGCTTTCCCAAAAAAAAACTTTCAGTATGGACTTTTTGTTGTAATTTCATTTTATATTTCCCCTCCAAAATACACTGGTTTGTCTGTGGCACATTTACATAACGTTTTAGTAATGATGCACTCTTCCTGGTTAATAAATACACAAATAAATATCTGTGTGTCTATCTCTCAGAGTCTCATTTTCATACAGGTAGAATTCAATATGGTCCACCCTTACTAAGGTCTATATCTTAATGCTTTAGACACCACAAATAAAAAATGAAAAAACATTATGATTAAAGTTATTGTTTATTTATTAACAGACCTCTTGTTCATTTCCATCACACAGGTTTTAAAACAGGATTCAGTTTGATCATGGCAATTCACCATGTTAACCCACAGAAAACCTTGTGAGCTCTGCTTCATACATGGCTATACTGTTTGATAATAGACAAAGGTTCTTTTTTTGTTTATGTCTGAATTTTGCTTACTATTTGCTTATGTGACAGCATCTTAGTCCACCTGACAATCTACTGCATTTAATGTTAATGTTAATTGACTAGAACCTGAACCTGAAGTTGCAATTTTAAAGGCATACACACTATTGAGAAATGGAAAAAAGATAACCCACCTACATATATTTTCCTCCACTTATATATCTTTTTAGTAATATACATACATAGTAATTATGTAATTTAGGCATTGAAAGAAGGTATGGTGTGACCAACCAGGTTCCTCAGTAAAGATGTGGTTTAATCATCGCATTTGAGAGTTTTAGTTAGTAATTTCTTTAAAGAAGTAGATCCTCACTGTAAAGTATAACCGCAATTTATCATATGTTATTGTCAGATGGAGTTTCGTTATTGCAAAAATCCAGTAAACTGTGATTGCGCATAGCTTGAGGACATATTACGAAGGTTAAGTGATACACCCACTGGACTGGTTCTGCTGCGCCTGGCCTCCAGCACACTCCCGCTGATCCAAAGGCACATCGGTGGGGTTATTCAGAGGTGTAGTGCTTCTTCACTGTACCACTGGAGTGATCACAGTGACTCACCTCTCCGATATGGCGTTGCATGAAATTGTCCCGTGCATCCTCCACTCACACTGGCACAAAAAGCCCCATTACTGCCACACAAGACAGAGAGATAGAGAGAGAAAAGGAGAACAGGTTTCAGTGGGTTCACAGAATTTCTGATATATTCACTATTCCAAGCCATCATTTCAGAGTTGAAACAGACGTTAAGAGAAAAAAAAAAGAAACGAATATCAATGCTCCTTTTTTGTGTGTGCATGTGCATTCATGTTACAAGGCTAATTCATCAAATGCAGACATCTAATAGCTGAAATTATTCAGTTGACACATAATGTAAACAATAATCAAGAAAATAATTAAATGAAATGAAAAAAACAGTAAGTTCCCAAACCCTGTTGCTGAATCAATACCCTATCCAATAAGCTTGTAAATGGGAAAAAGGACAAGGGGAAATGTATCTGTGTTGACCAAGTTTGGCTAGGAAGTCACCGGTCATTCAAGAAAAAAAAGGCATAGTTTGTGACCCGCCCTACATTACCAATCAGCTACTTAATGGCACAGCATTGTATTGGGGAAGACAATGTCTGTTTTTAAAAATAAGGCGAGTATATGAAATGGACTGACATAGAATTTTTCTGCATACCGAGGAAAATCTGAGAATGCATCGAGAAAATGGAAAATTGGCTGTTTGAGCCTGGGATTGAGTCCCCCACAAGGTGTGTGTCACTGTGCACTCTACATGGACTCTTTTTCTATTCATCCTTTGGGATTCCAGGTTGCCTCTACACAAGCCACAGATCGGTTCTCACAGTAAAGCATGAGTCAGAGACATTTTCACATGACACGAGGGCCGTTGGCTTTCTTCTTTCACAGGAAAGCTGGACTGCTGGAGAACAAACTAATGATAATTACGCTTGAATGTGAGACGACAATGCGTGTTTCCCAACTCACAAATTGTGCCCGACTCCATTTGTGCGTTTGTAGCATTATGTTTGGAATGCAATTTCTACGATGGGAATCACAGAAACTACCAGCTATCATGTGTGACCTCTGCCTACTTACTACTTGACGACCGACGCCTAATTCTCTAAATTACTATCACCAATGACTGCCTTCACATCATCTGTAACAACAAAACATGACCAAGGTTTACTCGAATTTCAATAGGTCGTCATAGTCACATCTTAGCCCATCATCTGGTTATTTAACTATCACTTACACTTATCATAAATAAAAATCCAGTTTAGTCTGGCGATGAGAGGTGGCATATCAGATAACTGTATTTGGAAACTACATAATCAACGGGGGGTTTAATTGTGTTTTAATATCTAAAAAATTGTTCTGTTTGCGGTCTTTCTAAAACACTATATGTCCGTCTTCTGACGCTGACATATTAATCACATCCTTAAGGTAGTAGTTCCATACCACTCAGCATTAAAAAACGTATAAGCAAAAAGAAAGACTTTCTTATCTTTCTAGGTTGCTAAAAATTAAACGAAACATATGGTCAACTCGTATTTTCACTTACAAGCTCCCGCATAGTTTTGTTTAATCTCCAACATAAGAGCTGGTAATTGTTCTTTTTAATGTCGATGACAAGTCTGCATAACACAAAATATATACTAGCTCTAGTAAATTTGACAAGGGGTCCACTTTGAACATGCTATCTTTCCTCCTCCAGAACCTCACCTTGATTGGTTCTATTTTTCAATTTAATTCTCCTCATAACAAGGTGTAAATTTTGTATTTAATTATATTTTTATAATGTATGACATTGTCTATTGCATGCATGGTAATGACTTTCTGAATGGCTTATTATATTGTAGCATTGTTTGCGACAATTATTTGAAAGATAGCAATCATAGTGCACATCTAACTAATACCAGAACACATAAATATAGCTACTCGCATATCTTAAAGTGTAAACATCTTATAGGACCTACAAATGTGTGTTTAGGTATTATAATATATGTACGTATATGTATAAAAGGTCTAACTCTTAATCCTTGTTACACTGAGAAGTGCACAACCCTTGGTTAAACAAGGCTTATACTTTAATAGGGCTTTAAAGTTGGTTAATCATTACATATGAATTCCATCAAGAAACATCAGGAGACAATCCATCCCACCTGACTGGAAAGGGCCGGTTTTTTAAAAACAGTCATTACATTTGCAGTAGCTTACAATTGTTGATATTTAAGACACATATCCTATTACATGTTACATATTAAGCGGTGGAGACTTGTTGAAATTCTATTAGGGGTAGCAGCGGGACTCCCCTTGACTTTGATAAATTGCTACTGCTTGTCCTCGAAGTCCACTGGATAAAAAGCGTCCAGCCTACTAAACAAATACGCAGCGGTGCAAGACAATATCTGAGTACGGTATGGAAACACGGAAAGAAAGCACTGGGGAAACGTTTTGTCATTCAGCTTCTTACAGGTGCATAAACCTGCACTCACAAAATCCTCGTGACTCCGGGACGCCGGTGTTTTTTTTTTTTGTTTTTTTGCAGTGTCTACAGTTACAGCCTCATATCCCATAGTATTACGTGTCTCCCCTAAATAGAAATTAGCGCTTTGTACATGTGCCGGTATGGAAAGCCACCTCGTTTTAACGCAATTGCTAAATAAAATTTAACCAACTTGAAAAAGCATGAACAATAAAAAACGGCCATCTTACTTCCGTACTGAGAAAATACTTAGGGTGACTTTTATAACATTATTTTAATAATGTATCAAACACACCTGGTCTTTTTCTGGATTTTTCTCTCTCTCCTCCTACTCCTGTCGGGGTCTTCTTCTCGATTTTCTTCATTTTGATCATCTGTCCGTCTTATTGGGGATCAATTATTCTTCAAATATGAGAGATCCATGGGAGTCATAGATCCAATTACGCTCTAGTTTGCCATCAGCCGGATTCCCGAGATATTTAATGAAAATTTTTCTGGAATCCGTGACTTTGAAAGCCCCGCCCACGCTACGGTTTCCTCTGGACGCATTCTCCCAGCCATGGAGACTGTATAAAGACAGATTCCAGCACGAGCTCGCGAAGCTCCCTGCGCTGTTGAATTAAAATAACAAACAGCCAGAGCGGTGAGGGCAGGGGAAGAGAAACAGATATGGCCTTGATAAGAGCAGTAGAAGAATAGTATGATAAGAGAGAGTTTCCAAATTTGCAGATAACCTGTGATTTATAAACCAAAGACATTGATAAGTTTACACCGTTTGCTGTGATGATTAATACTAATTACCTCCCGCTGTATTACTTTCTTTAAGTAGGCTGTTAAAAACCAGACCGCTTCGTTTATCAGAAAAAGGTTTTCCCGCTTTTCACGTCCCCAGGCGTGTTCCTTTCTGAAAATACTATTGACCTTAAGATGCCATTTCTCCTGAGCATTGGGCCAGTTATGCTGGTTTGATCTGAACTTCTAGTTTGAGCTCCAGGAAGTAGCCTAAATAAATAATCACCTGTAAAGATTCAAATATTCATTAATTTTCCCCCAGTATATATAGGGGTAGGGTACTCTCTCTAGAAAGAAGAATGAAATTTAGTTAGAAATTAAAAGTACAGAAACAAAGACCCCAAAATAAAGACCCTCCCCCAAACAAAAAAAAAAAAAAAAAAACAGAAGTCAGAAAGAAAATATGTTAAGGCACACACACAAGGAATTTGACCTGACGACAGTGCAGAAGAAAGCACAAAGACATAGTGCAGACATGCATAGCCTAGGTATAACACAGTAGAGATGGAATATATAACACTAATAAGAAAAACTGTAAAAATTAAATAATGCACTATATAGACTTAAAAAGTGTAGAACACAAATGTAATTGTTAAAAATGAATTTACACAGATATGCTATATTTTACAAGGGTGCAGTTTATAACTTTGGAATTCTATGTATAAATATAAGAATGTCAGCTGCATGATGGAAAATGTATAGGCTAGTTATGGACATTTGAATTGTTTAGGCTGAAGACAGACACAGCAGGAAAAAGGCTGAGCTTTTTTGTGCCTGCTGTACTGGTAGACGGTGTGCTGGCTGGTAGCTCAGACCAGAGGGGGCAGCAGTTGGAAGAGAGAGTGGACTCTGTTGTGAGGGGGCCCCAAGGTACTTTTCTTAGCCCTTTCTCCTCACCCAGAGATTTTCAAGTTTTGGGGTTGGGCAGGGTTTCAACCGCTAATCCCTTCTCAGCAGTGTCCTGACTGTCCACTGTAGTCTTCTTGCTGTTTGATTTGGTAGCTGAACCAAAAACCAGACAGTTGTAGTATAAACACAGAACAGACTCCAATGACTCAATCAAGTGCCAACTGGGTGGCAGGCTAAGCGGGAAGTATACAACCCTCTGTTGGGCCTTTAGCAATAGAGTCTATGTGGAGTGTCCCAGTTCAGGGTCCTGAGAGATGCAGTGTGCCCAGGAACCTGAATTACTCCACTGTGCCACAGTGCTGTTCAGGATGGTGAGTGGAGGGAGAGCCGGGTCTTCTCCTGAAGTCCACGCAATCATCTCCACTGTTTTGAGCATGTTCTAGCCCAGGTTGTTGAGACTGCACCAGACAGCCTGCTCTTTTACCTCTATCTTTAAGCAGACTCTGCCTGGATATTACATAATATATATTATTATGCTATTACATATGTAATATCGCCAGGATATTTTCATAAGACTGGATCGAACATTTAATAAAATGCCTGTAATTTGTTTGTGATTTAAACAATGACTATTTTTGTAATCTTTAAAGTTAAGTTAGCAGTTTGATCCATTATATAAACCCATTATGAATGGGAATATTAACGTGTTCTGAATAACAGGACTGCCTAGATTCATTTTAAAATTTATTATGAAATCATTATTATATTGGTACGGCCCAACTGAAATGCACCAAGTCAATGCGTGGATGAAGAGGGTGTGAAAGTTCACATCACTTTTGCAAATAACCATTTTGCATCCACCACCATATAAGAAAGGGATATACTGCAACAAAGGTAATAGACCAATATACTGTTAAAAAAAAGCAAAAGACATCAAAACTGAGGTCCCGACTCTTTCTGTGGTCACCGGTCACGTCTCTATGGTACTTAAGGCAAGATTATATCCCCCGGTGTCCCGCCACATTCCCTCCACTAGCCCTTGTCAATCCATGGCCTTCTTAACTTTGTTAGTTCCCCCTCCTTTCTAACTAATAATCCCCATCCATGATACGTCTCGATCTTTCTCTCTCCTCTTCACCTGTAGCTGTGTGTGTGTGAGTGCACGACTGGTCTTCATGTGGCTGCCCGCCGCACGATCAGTAGGGTGGAGGCTGTAATATGGTGATGGCTGAGGAGTATATAAATCCCTCATTCAAAATAATGATGCATTATATTTAGGATTAAAACGTACCCCTTTTATCTACATTACGAACCGACACAGTCCTTACAAACGCCCATCAACCTCTTCAAATAAGTGTTAACTTGGTGTACTTTCACAGTATAAGACCAACTTTTAAGATTTTATGCAGTCAAAATAAGACATGATTAACGGTAAATAGATTAATGTATCTAATGACTTGTTGTTGTTTTTTTTTTCTTAAATGCAAACGTAAATTTAAACGAATGGTGTACATTATCTTCATGGTAACTTTTAGTAAAATCTGTATCGAACAGTTGAAGTATTAAACATTTCAATACTACCTTAGAAAGTCCTTGTTTTGCCCTGAGCTGATCATGAAGCTTTCACCCGTTTATTATTATTTTTACATTTCTAACAATTGATGTCATTGATGTTTAGTCTCCTAATCTCTAGTATAAAGAAGAACCCACCACTAGCTACACTTGAACATTGTACTTAAGAAAAAAGTCTGTAAAAATATGGCCCATAGTATTGTGAACATGAAGGAATTTTCAGTGCCAAAAATTTTTTACCCATATTTTGAATTACATTTACACATACACATTGTTTTATGGTTAAATGAAAATTTATGGTTAAACTGGAAATGTGCTGATAATTTCCTTGCCAGGACTTTATCTTTTTTTTTTTTCTTCTTACAGTATTATACTTGGAGGTAGTTACATTGCAAAATATGTGATTTGTTATAAATGTGCACATTTGTCTGTTTGTTTGCATACTTGGTGTAAAGTCACTCATCTACTGCATAACAACTTAAGGTGGGAAACTGTAACATCTTTGTGCTAGTATAAGGTTTTCATTTTTATAACTCAGTAATCAACGGCGAAGACTATAGATAAATCATATGTACGCCTAAAATTAGGAAGAAATAAACAAATCACAACAATGATTGTTTAAACTCATGCTTTTTGCTTCTAGAGGCTTTAAACTGAAAACTGATTGTTTGATTTTAAGAAAAGAGTCAGAGTCTACCTTTGGAAGGGCAACTTGAAAGTTGATCTCTTCAGGACCTTCAAAATTGACGACCAGTTTTCTCAAGTACAAATGAAAATCTCACAGCGCAGGCATTTTTATCGCAACCATTCATAATACACACCTGTTACCTCTTCCATTGACTGTTGACCGGCCAAACTAAAGTATTTTATCATGTGAAGCTAGATGGGGGGGTTAAACACAAATTCTCCTAGCTAGGACATTTTGTAGAGGAATTTGCGGCTGTTTATAATTGTGAAAGTAAACAAAAATAAGTCATCAAACTAAATTCTGTCCCATTGTATATACACAATCACTGTCCTATGAGAGTGGAAAACCGGGATAAATATCCTCCGTTCCCGATGGGTATTCTCAGAATCTGAAAGAGTGTCATCGAGGTAGCACCTCTACAAATGGAATGCTCTCTGGACACCTGCCCAGAAGAAATCAGGTTGCACTTGCAATCTACTAATGGTTAAAGCAAAATATGAAGGCGAATGTGAAATCTCTTGTTCTCCGGGCTCTTTCATTCATTATCTTTCACACTCAAAAACCTCATATTGGTAAATAATAGTGTAATATAGATTGACTATTGTCAAATGTTGTGCACACCTTCTCTGAAAGGGAGAGATGAGGAGGAAGATAGGAAAAGGGAAAGAACACCCATGTAGATTTTGTACTTAAGAAGTATATACATGTTGAACATAATGTTGTAAGAAAGTGTGTTCCATCTTTACCTCTCCCTCTCGAGTGTATACTTCAGTATTACCTCTATATAATAACACAATTGTCTATATTTACATACATATCTCTATTCAAGGATATTTATAGCAAGAGACAAGGGGAGAAGGTAGAAACGGGAAGGAGGGTGGGAGTACTCCGCAAGTTTACATTGATGTCACAAACACATAGGGGGAACAGAGCAATATAACAAAGAAAACTTGTCACTCAATAGCTCATGGTGGGCCAAAAAAAAAAAAAACACGTGCAGGGGAGGAGGATTTTTGTGAAACCTTGTTTGACCAGATGGAGATGGAGAGAAAAATAAACAGTCTTTGTCCAATCATGTTGAGGAATTGCCCTTGAGGCACGAGCTCTCTGTCCTCTTTTTCCTCCTTCGTCCATCTTGCGGCCGTGCTTTCTGATAATACTTGTACCTCTGGAACATAAAGCTTTTGACCAGGTACTCACTTTTTAACTGGGTTTATTTCACACTGTTCGGCTTTTGGACTAATATCTGTGAGGGTTTAAAAAGACACAGATTTAGTCTATGATCTGTCTCAATATTTATTAGAGCACTGTGTTGTGTTGCCACGAATCAAGGCTTGTAGCTTGAAGTTATGTTTATTTACCTTGTGCACCGCTTTCCGTAAGATATCCTTGTATGGTCTTCTTGTTGATGTCCTTTACGCTGGTAGTTATAGGCTTGATGCGACAATTTGACTTCCTCTACTGCCCTCTCCTGGGTTGTGGAGCTTCTTCAGATAACTAACCAAAAGGTAATTGATTTAGATTTGGTTTGTTATAGATAGGGTTCCAATCCCCCCACCCAAAAAATTATAATAATAATTTGTCATTATAGTAACAACTGAGATCGCAAGGAAACTATTAATTATCAAGCCAAGATCTTTTGTCCTTGAATGGTGTTTTTAAATTAAGGTTGTGGCCCACAACCTGCTGCCAATAGAACTGAACTTAGAATTACAAACCATAATATTTTTTCTTTTTTTTTTCCCCGTTCGCATTTTCACTGGGGCAAATTGGACTTTAAAGTGGATTCAATTTCAAAAGCACCCTTAAATTGTTGTTAAACGATTTTACTTCTGCACCAAGCCATACAGGTTTTTTTTCTTTTTGACAGACCTAATTACAGATTATTATAGAAATGTATAGATTGAAAGGAATTCTATGCTTGGTTCCTACAAGATCTACGGGCCCTGATGTGAAATGACTGTGAAGATACAAAGTAGGGATGAGCAAACAATGCTTTAAATGAAGTGCTGATGATACCTTTGTCAGGGTCTTTACGTTCATTATCCCAGCACCCATTTCCACTCCCCCCTGTTGGCACCCTGTCAGTTCCCACTGGCGATGGAGGCGGTGGAGTGTTTAGCACAGCCTCCACCCATTGAGAGGTCCCAGGGTGTAAGTGTGAAGAGCGAGTTTTGGTGCAGCCCAACCAATGGCGACAGACGGCTGTTGGAGAAATAGAAAATGGGGCAGGAGTGGGGTCCTGGGGGTGGAGCGTTTGATGGATGGAGTTGGAGGGGAACTGTGAGAATGAGGACAGATGAGGCATGATAAAAAGGAGGGATGTGGCTGTGACTGGTTCTGATTGGCCTGAGAGAGAATCTGTGTAAAATGAAAGGGGAGAATATTACAATTTTATTACACTTTTATGTTAGTAATTAATTTAATTCCCAACCAATAGCAATTGAATATGTCAATCAGCTAGACTTTAAGCCTTTGTGTTAAGAGCTGCTTGTAAAACAGCTGATACATAAATTATTTTTCCTTGGGCCCACAGTGCCATTTAATCAATGAGCAGAAATAAGGAAAAACAAAACAACATGAATTAAAAATAATAATTAAACAGGCAGTCACACTAGAAGACTTTAAAATACATGTGAAAAAACAAAAAAAAAATCAGACACTTGCAACGCGGAATCAGATTTTTTAAAATGCACAAGTACTCAACTTTTTATTTTGTAACACTGCAATCCTGCGAGGTTTTAAACTTTGCTGTCTTTTAATGAGCTAGGAGGTCATGGTGGGGACATATCGATCTTCTATTGGCACACATTTACACATATGAAATTTCCAGATCAGAATTCACAGAGAAAGAAATTGAAACAGATGGAAAACTGACTATCATATGAGCTTTCCCATTTCCATGTCTCCTGAATTTGCATTCATATAAATGTAAAATAAGTGGAGCCGAAAAAGTTGTAATCGCTGACCACCTCTTAATAATATCACAGGTTTTACCTGACCTTGTGGCCTGGATGAAACTGTCTTGTGCTTTGGACTCTGCTGGCTATTATTGGCCCCTACCATTTTGAAGGAGGAGGAGCGCTGGGCAGCCTGGGAAAAGAGATTTTAACAGCAGAACATGACTTCTGATCCCACTATAAAATTAAATATGCATGTCGAAAGTGAATTACTTAAACTAAAGTCATGTATTGAACAATCACAGTGCTAAAACACCTCCAGGCAGTGCAGTTCCACTCCGGTGTGTAGGACTCCAGGGTTAGGTTTGGTGGAGGCGGAGTGTCGGGTGGTGGCTGATTGTTAATTGAAGATGAGGGACACTGACGAAGAGGAGGATTGAAGAGAGTTTGGAAGGGGTCATTTGCCCAGGAGGAGCACTGGCAATGAGAGATGGAGGCTGACCACCAAAGCAGTTGAATTGTAGGAGGCATGGTGGTGGAGCCTTCTTGATTAATCTGGTGGGAGTGGTTTTTTAGCACTGGAAGTGGGACTGGAGATATGGTATCACACCCTGATCTGCGTAATTTGAACAGCAGATCCGGGTAGGGCCTGGTAGGGGACTTTCCGAGGGTGTGTAGAGACAAGGGCTTTGTGGATGACGGACAGGGCCCTCTCCTCCCAGAGTGAACGAGGGCTTCTGGTGTCTGCATAGCTACTTATCATACAGTTTGAGAGTCTGGGTGATATGACTCTCTTAGTATCTCGAGATGGAGGCAAAGAACACCGGGGAGAGTGTGATGGTGCTGTGGTGAAGAGGATGGGAGAGAAAGAATACTTGCTGATGGAGGGAAGTGAGGTAGGATGATTGAAGAGGTAGGAGGGAAAGTGGGGACCAGCGCATGAGCTTGGAGGAAGGGACTGGATGGTTTGGGAATCCACCACCAACCAAAAGGCTGCATTTCTGTTGGCTAACTGCCCGTGCCAACCACCACCAACCGTGCTACAATGTTACTATTAACACCCTTTAGAATCACCTTCCATCCACATTTTATCCCTGTCTCTATGGGCTTCTTTCACAGGCCTCCTTCTACCGTTTTCGCTGCCAATGAGGAAGTAGGGGAAGAGGCAGATGAAGATAGATGTCGGACGTAGCTAGCCCAGAACCAGCTTTGGCTTGGCCTTCGTTTGACTCAGCTCACACTCGGATTTGTTTGATGATGAGAGGCCCTGAGTATGTTGCGTGGTTTTCCCAGTTTTGCTTGGGGTCTTTGGCCTCTCCCTGGAAGGGTCAGTTGTCTCTGAGCCGGGCCTTAAGAAATGGTGGGATCGGCTCTCATTTGTCTCTGGCGGAAAACCACCAGCAATCGAACCACCCAACAAACCTGAGGACCCTTGAAGCTCCTACTTAACAACACCACCAGGTCCAAGGCAGGTCAAGGCCCCCCCAGCTTCCCAGAGTTCACAGTGTTGCTACTAAACACCTCAACGCACTAGAACAGAGACTTTTAGATTGGAGGCCCCTTTTACCCTTTCTGGTACCAACCACTGAGCTTCCTTGGACCTGCCAGAACGCCAGGCATCCTTCGTCCATATTTTTCTCCTTACCGGTTTTTCCGTCCTACGGTTTAGTAGTGGATGAGGGACGCTCGTGTGGGCTGGAGAAGGGGAGGGTGGTGGGGTTGCACCCTGAGGGATGCAGAAAGAAGAAAAGAGCGGTGGCATTATGAGGATGAGAGATGACAAGAAGGTTTTGACTTTTTGGATGTTTTTTTTTGGTCTAGTGATGAGGAAATAAGAGGAGGAGGGTGGCTTCAGACGGACCAAAACTGTTCTTGCTAGATCTGGGGATTCTTCTTCAGATGGATGTCGGCTATGTTTTGGGTGTTTCGGATTTAATTTTGGACTGGGTCTGAAAGGGTAAAGGGGGTCTCAGGAGGAGGAAGGAAGTAGTGAGTGAGTCCTCTAGTGAAGGGGGGTAGTCTGAATACCAGTGTCTTTTTAGCTCCATCTAAGGAGAAAGCAGTCTATCTCCGGACGATCCGCAGAGACGGTCAGATTCATATTCCATGATTAACGGAGGCAGGCTGTTGAGGCGAGGTGGGCCGGGGATCTGCTCCTGTGCTCCTCATATGGTTCTCTCCTTATCATCTGATCGTCTCCTTCGTTTCTTCTTCCTTCTTACGATGTTTGTCTTGAGCTCTGGGATGGGTCATGCGGGAAGCAAAGTTGGCTAGGGGTGGTTGATCCTCGGTAACTTGTGGTGGTTGTGTGTAGTGGTGGTAACGGTGGATGGTACGTTTGATCGCAAAAAAAAAAAGATCACGAGCCAAGTGAGATTCCTGAACTGGACGGGGGTTTTCTACAACAGGTCTAATATCTGCTAGTCTCCTGTCCCTGTCATAGATCTCTTTCTTCATAACCATCTCTTTCTCTCGGTCTCTAATGTCACTGACTTCCTCGGCTCCTCTTTTGTAATGCCCTCTCTCGCGGGACATCACTTGCCTGATGGGGGAACTCCCTGATATCTTATATCCCTATCTCTCCTTCGTTCAATCTCTGCTTCTGGAGTTCTCTGTCTCGCTCTCTATCTGTTATCATCTCTAGCGCCAAAGGTCCCATTATAACGGTCTCTTTAATGGTACCCACTCTCGCAATCTTTCTCACCTCTCTTTATCTCGGTCTCTATCTTTGTGTGCGATCCTCAGAGTGAACTGCGGACCAGGATCTGAGGACTGTGTGGTGTATGTGACGGCTGTTTTTTGCGTTTTCTGGGAATGGGAGTGGGAGGGGAGGAGAAGGAATGTTCTGGAGTGCATCCCTGCGTATATCTTTTTCCTCTTGTGACTATCACTTTGGCTACTTCTCCCTCTATCCCCTATCTTTGTCTTTGGTTCTCTTTTACACTACTTTTTCATCGGTCTCCACATCTCTGTGCTTTCTCTTTACCTTCACCTGACTCCTTTTATTCTTTCCTTTTTTCCTCTTTTCCTTATCTGCCCCTTCTTTCCGCGTGCGTCTATCCCTTGTCCTTTGAACTCTTGGAGGATTTGAGACTCCTTGCTTTTACTCAGTGGGATAGAGGTGGAGGAATTGGGAAAGGAAGGAGAGGGCAAAGGCAAAAAACAGGAAACAGGTGGCGGTGTGATTATGGATGCAGAGAAGAAGGGCAGGATCTGAACACTCTCTTTCCATGTTCTACTTGTCAGTTTTCGTCTTAAATCTCCGACACACACAGTAAGGCCACTGGTTCCCTCTCCCATCTTCCCTCAGCACGGACAGATGGACAAAATCCCATCTCCCTCTAAACAACCGGTGAAGAGCCTCTCACCCCCCGTTTTGTGGACACCGGCGTTCCTTGAAGATAACGAGGGGACTGCCTGAGAGGATGGAAGCAGCAACACCTCCCTCCCTTCAGCCAATCACTCGTCCCTTCCTCTTTCATTGGCACCCACTATCTCTTCTCCTTCTTCTATCTCAGAGTGCTCAGAGTCTGTTCCCCGTTCTCTTTGATTTTTTCCCTGTTCCCTTATTCTATCTTTGATGGATCGCTGCTGTTGAGTTCTAAAGGTACATTACTGAACACTGAAGATGGAGCATCAATTTCATGACGAATCTGGAGGGGGGGACCCCGCTCTGTGCCAGCAGGTTGTTCCCACATTTCCACGGCTCTGTCAGCTTTCGCAACATTTCCTTTCACTATTAATGCTGCTTCCATCCTTCATTCTCCTCATCCAACACTTTTTATCCTCCTCTGTTTCAGAGACTGGAGAAACCTGTTGGCTCAAACGGATATCTATGTATCAACCTCTTCCTCCTCGTCCTCAGTGGATGACCCGATCTCTCTCCCACCTCGCCTTCTGTTGGGTTTGTTTGGAAACCGGGGTCGTATATCTCATTCTCTAAAACTCTCCCTCTGTCCATCATTGCATGGATGTGTGAAAGATGAAGATGGAGGACAGAAGTGAGGGATTAGAAGAAGAACGTTGCACCACGGCATCGATGATGGATGGCAAAACAAAGATGACGAAGGGGGATGACACAAAGTCTCCAAGTTCCTTTGCTGACCCTGCTGTCTCCAGCATGGTGCCTCTGTCCTCATTCCTCATGGTAGTTTGTACCCATTCCACCAGGAGATGACGACGAGGAGGAGGAGGGGGGGAAAGAGGGAGGAGCAGACGAAGGAGATGATGGGTGAGTTGGAAAGGTGATGAAAGGGGAGAGGGCTTTTGGCCATCTCTATGATTGCCATCAGCGTTTTTGAACGAAGAGAGGCCGGTTGCATTTGTCCCGAGGGCTTGAATTTACAGTTGAAGTAAACATCCAGAAAAAGAGCCTGAAGGCAAAAAAAAAAAAAAAAAAACTGTCTATAGAAACTATCTTTTTCCTTAAAGAAGGTGGGAAGTGAAAATTTCCATTTAAGAAGGACCTAAGAAAGACAATGAAAAAAAATGGTATTAGTTTGATCACACAGTACTAGTACTATTTACATTACATTAGGCAAGCTATGGACTTGAACCTACCTGGCTTCTGGTAACCAAGATTTGGGGGTAACACATGGTCAATTGGAGCAAAGCAAGAGATGCGCCATTCTCTACTTTCACTTCTGCTGTTAGCATCCACACTCAAAGTCACCTAAAGAAAGAAGAAAAAAATATGAGTTTATAGTTTGTCAGTAACACACGTCTTAACAACCCAAACAGGCCTCAACAATAAACCTATTTTTCCAGCTGACCCTGTTAAGCCAGTATTTCAGAATATTACTTGCACTGTTGACATTTTCATATGTCCCTGTGGAGACAAAAAAAAATAAAAAAATGATTGCAAATTTTATTTTTGACCTTTTTAAGTGTTAAGGTGCCAAAGCAAAAATACACATTTATAAATATTAAATTACAAATATTCAGACAAATAACAACTTCAATACAGAAGAAAAAATAAAAAAAAAAAAATAATCTGATTATTCTCCCATACAGATATGCACCAATGAAATACACCATGAAGTATGGACAACAATGAAATGGCAAAGGTTTTTTTTTGACAGATTTTGTTTGATTTGATTAGGACATGGACAAAAATTCAATAGTTAATATGTATCATAATATAATTTTTTTCAATAATGGTGATATTGTTTTTACACACATTTCCGATATTTCAATATACATTAGCAGTGGTTTCCCATACATTGGTTTATTGGGGTGTTGACTTCGTGAATAAACATGAGCACTGAACGGTTTTTCAACGGTGGGGGGTCGGTTCCAATTTTCCGTGGTTCGGTTTCGGTGTATCATGGTTTTAGGGTCACGGTTTCGGTTACAGTTCGGTATGTGCTATGTTTATGGAAAAAACTATTACATTCAAATAAATCAAATAAAAAAAGTTGTTTTTTTTAACTACAAACAACAATACAAATAAATACAGTAGAGTAAAGATACAAATAAAATTTGTTTTTTTAGGTAGGTCTATCATTAGTTTAAGGTACAGAAATTAAATAAAGTAATTCAAATGTAAAACAGCATTGCATATTTGACTCTATAAATTATAGATGGATCTTTAGTATAGTTACAAAAGCTATTCAATCAAGAGCGGTGACGTGATTTCTTTGTTGTTGCGTTTTGCTTATATTAAGACTGTCACTTTAAGAGAATGCACTGACCCAGTACGTTCAGCCGGCTATATCTGCTATAGGGATAACTATACCAAGATGGATATTTTATTTGACATAATTTTTATGTGAATTTGTAAATTCAAACACAAATACTTCAGAGGAGAGCTTACATATTTGCGCGGTGTTCTGAGGACACAGGTTTGCGTGCTTCGGATGAGCACATGCACAAATCTTCCTCACTGCGGCGTCCGTGGCCTTGCGTTCCGGTCCCTCTGTCTCTTAAAGGTTTTTTAAACTGGCAAAGTGCTTTAGAACTGAGTGTAGCTTAAACGCAGAGATATTCAATGTGTGATGTTAGGTCTCACCTGCACAACGTCTGATCAGCACCCGGGTTGATGAATGACTGCTCATATTCCAGCATATGTCATTCGTATTGAAACGAGACGGTTTGAGGGATGGTTTGTCCAGGTTTTTTTTGTTTTTTTTTTTCCATCCGCTGTTGTTGTAATGTATTGGGAAGCCAGAATGTTGCATCCAACAACAGAAAACATACAAATTGCCGAACACTGTTTTTTTTTACGTGGTTATTTATAAGAAACCATATTACAGATGAGTTGTCAGATTTAAGTTGAACCGCAGCAGTCCTTAGCGTTGTGCCCCCGACCGTGTCGTGGAGAGAACCGTTACGGTTTTAAATTTTTTTTTACACACACCGGTTACCTTCCACCCCTAATGAGCAATACCACGTTTCAAAATTCAAAACGCGGCGAGGGTGTTGTTTATATGAATGTGTCTTGAAAGGGAACCGACTGGTCTTCGGAAAAAGTTCATGACATTTTAATTTGATCTCTTGATTACCGCCATTATCGGGTGGGAAAAGAAAGGGGGGGGGGGGGGGGGGGGGAGGAGGGAAAGGGGGAGGAAACCGCTAGGTCTATGGGTCTCAAAGCGCCATCTCCTGACGTACAGAGGAATCATTTGCATTTTCAGAAGGCCGTCTTATCCAGCAACATGATTTTGTTGTTGATCATTTTTTTTTGTTCTGTTGCAGCAACCGGAGAGAACTTTCATACTGTTTTCCTTGCTGAATTACATATGGTTTCAATTCTATGAGAATAATTATTTGTAAGTCGCTTTGGATAAAGCACGATGCTCTTGGCTAAGGACTATAATGTAAATGTAATCAGCCCTACATACCAGTCCAAACGTTTTTCGAGCAGTGACGATTGAAATATTTCTATTTAAAATAACTGCTGTCTATCTTCACATATATTTTAAAATTGTAATTTATCTGTGATCAAAAGGGGGTATGAATTTTCAGCATCATTATGCCAGGCTTCAGTGTCACATGAATCCTCAGAAATCATTTCTACTATGATGATTTGCTCTGCACTCCAAGAAAACATTTATTATTATCAATATTTACAACAGTAAGAGTACTTTTTTTTCTGGGATTCTTTGATGAATTAGCAAAGCATCCAAAGAATCAGGGTGGGGTATTTGAAAATTAATACTTTTATTTAGCAAGGATGCTTTACATTTTGAGATAAAGATCTGAGACATTTTATAATGTTACAATGATTTCTAATTCAGATAATAAATGCTGATCTTCTGGACTCTTCTTCATAAGAAAAGAAACCTGGAACAACATTCTGCTCAGCCTGTTTTCCAACATAATAATACATGTTTTGCGAGCAGCAAATCAGAATATTAGAACGATTTATGAAGCGATACATGTGTGACCTGGAGGCTAATACATGCTAAAAATTCAACTCCTGAAATCACCAGGAATATCGGAAAAAAAAAATATAAAATTATTAAATCTGACCTGTATTTGTAACCTCATGCTTAGATTGCACAGACAACTACTGGAAGAGGAGCTGAGCTTGAAAAAATGTAATGTTTACTATCATCCTCCTGCAATTACTGACACACTATTGTCCTCCTGCATTACCTGACACCACTATTTTCATGTTTAACATAGCTGTTTTCATGTTTTTAAACTGCTGTTGACACATTCTATTAGGTTGTTCAAAAAGTTCTGACATAGCGATTACCCAATTGGTATAGACATTTTTATTATAAATGGCAATTTTCACGCTAACATTTGAGTGATGTGAGCAGATTCTCAAAAACGACGGGTCCGATGGGTCATTGTGTCAACGCTCAACAGATATGACTGGGAGTGGCTACGCCTGTCATCGCTTCAACCTCGTCACCACAGATGAGCGGCTCGGTTGAAAGAGGAGGTCACGGAGCCAATCACAGTCATATCTTTGTTGACCGCTTGGGGCGAAAAATCGGAGGTTGTTTTTTTAAAATGTCAAGTACGAAAATGATATTGACAGTGGGTCGGATTTGGTTTTGTTTTGACAAAAACTAATCTGTATTGTGTAAAGGCTGCTACATAAATAAGGTATGACTTGACTTGAATTCGACAGGTTCTAATGGAACCAGCTGTGGTAATAACAAATCTTTGATTTAAAATGTTAAAATGCTTTTCCCCTTTCTAGTCCAGCCCACCTTTCAAAGACAATTTTGTTAATACACAGCTGTCAACCACAGCAATCGACAAGTATATCCTGTGGAGATAACACACTTCACATCCCCGTACAAGTAAAACAAAAAGGCAAAAAACTAAGTCAAACTTTTGGTGCTAGTATTGCCCTCCAAACTTTGAAACGTATGTGATGAAGATTAAGCACCTTACCAGTCCAGGTACTCGAGGTTTGTGAGCTGAGATGAGAGACAAGAAGGAGAAACACAGGCTCAGAGGAAGTAAAAAACAGCAGCCCATACAAGAAACTTATTCAAAGGGCACCGATTTCAAAGCTGGTAAATTAAAGACAGAAAAAGCAGGTGTTAACAGAACTGTTTACAAAATATGAAAGATTGAATAAATAAGGTTAACACAAATCTTAATAGGATAATAATAAGAGGTATATTGTCTCTTGAGAAAAAATATTAAGAAAGTCTAAGGTATAGTTGTATGTTGTTTGTGTGTATGTTTGTTTGATTTAGAAGTAAAATTAATAATAGTAATAATGGAAGATGGGTTAAGAAGGGTGAAATAAAAATAAGAAAAGAAAGAAGGGAAACATTAAGGAATATTAAGAAGTGAGGGGAGAGCCAGATGTGAATGGCTGAACTAGTGAATATTAATCTAATTGTAATAAAAGTATATATATATAATATTAGTATGATAAAAAGGTGAAGATGAGAAAATAGATATAAAATATAAAAAGGATGAAAGGAAAAAAAATTGAAGAAAAAAATTGATACATGTGGAAATTAATCAATGTATATGTTAAATATAAACAAAAGAAGAAACGAAAATGTGTTAATGAAATAAAAGAGATATGGAAAAAAAGAAGTCTGGAGAAATAATGAGGCTTCACCCGCTATGATAACCATACCTGAGAGACGAGAGGACACTACTTCTGCATTAAATCTCTGTCTTTAACTTGAAGAGCTATCTCAGGGGAACTTGATTACTCGAGTGAACTGATGAGAACGCTTGATCTGTGTTGACGCTCAACCCTGAGCCTTCGCTTCTTGACCCAGTGACAGCAGCACTGACCGTGTGCAGTGAATGAAACTGATGTTAGATGATGCTAGAGACGATGCGATCAAGTACGTGCTCCACTGCAGTGTTTGCCTGTGTGCTCACTTGTTATCTGTCATTTAATAACCACCAATACTACACTGTACGTCTCATTCTGAATGCACTGAGATCACTATCTGCATTTCTCATCTGTGCTTCATTTTAAGCAACCTTCTTGCACTAGCAGTAATAATTTAAAGCCTACAATTTGTCGCCCCGAAGGTTAGCTGGCTAGCTAAGTTTGACAAGCTATGAGAGCCGTTTTACCTTCATAGTGCAGAGAAGAGCCGGTGATGAATCCCAAAGTGATGAGCTGCTAAAACCCGCCACAGTGTTTTGTGTACTTTAAAACGACATGCAGAGGCACGAAACATTTTTCTTAAAGAAACAACATAAGAGGCCCTTCCCATCCGATTCCGCCATTTTGGTTCCCCTTTGGTGAAACTGCCGGCATGGGCTTATGGGAAATGATGTTTTTCATCAAAGACTATTTCTGTGGCGGCGGGTAGGATTAAATGATCAAATTGCATTAACATTTATATTAATTAATAAATGTCATGTAGTTGATTCTTGCTGGTCTAATATATGGTGATTGTTTGATTCTGATACTCAAGTGATTTTGAAATTATTAGTTTAATAATACAGTATTTGATTTTAAATTTGGTCTTTAAATGCAACCGAATGATGCTAGGTTTTTGTTTGAGCTTTCATGATGGTTAATTCTAACCATTCAATTATTGTTACAACATCTTGAAAACATTTTGCTTTGTGTCCTTTTTTTGTCATGAACATTTGTATTGTTTTCAATAATGCTTTCAATTTTTTATGCACTTTATTTTTTATGCATAGCCTACGTTGCATTGAAGGTAGACCTAACATTTTTTCAGATCATGCATTCCCGGGGAATCAAACCATCTCCTTGGTGTTGCTATTACATCTTTTGTCTTGTGCACACAAACAAAAACAGTCAGATTATTTTTTAATATATGAAAACATTTTAATCACAAACATGCACATTATGTAAGATTTCAAGTGATCCTTCATTCACTGCTGTTCTAATTAGGTTGGTATCATCCGAATAGGCCTACCATATCCCAGACCTGCAGTGTTTAAATAATGCTTATTACTCCGGTGAAGTGCATGCAGCAGACTCTCTAGGGGTTTTACAGTAATTCTCCAGGTCGAAATAGTCACAGTAGAAATGACAGCACTGCTCTACAATGCCTCTTTTGCAACAGTGCCTCTCTCTCCACTCTGAGCAGCTGCTCCAGTCTGCCGCAGAAAGGGGACCTTTTCCTCATCATGAGCCTGTTGAAAACTGAATTTTAATTTAATTTAATTAATTAATCACAAAATTTCCATTTTCTCCAAAGCATTCAGATGGAAAGCCCCATTGCACTTTAATTCATAAAGAGTGATACCGGGAGGTTTGGTGGGTTAAAGGTACCCTAGTCAAAAATTTAGCTAGCTGTAATTTATAAACTTTTTAATTAAATTAAATTCGCTACAAAAATTAAAGTCTCTAGGCTTTGTATTTCACCTATGATGTCCCTTTTCTGACTTAAATACAGGGGTTAAAATGCTACTTGTAAAAATGGTTTACGCCCTATGGCTCAATTTCAGGCCCTTTTCTGTTTTCTTGCTTGACTAAAACTAAAAAGTAAATTTCTTGTAGTTGGAGAAGGGGTTATAGATAAAGGGAAACAAAAGGGATTAAACAACTTTAAGAATTTTTAGTTTTTATGTGTAGTGTGTTAATTTATAACCCCCAATATGTTTTTAAAACACTAAAGGTATAATTATTGCCAAAAATGTTCTTTTTCCTAACTAGTTTCTCAAATTAGCTTTATTTACAAAGCAATTTTAAAAACACCGGATTCTAAGTGTCTTACTTACCCGAAAGATTGGGAACCAGATAGGAAAGGTTCTTTGCCCCACCGTAGAGAGCTTTGACCAAACAAGGGGGTTTCCCTTTTTCCGCCGCTTCGACCAAGCCCTTTCGCACAAGAGAGCCAGGGCAGAGGAGCATCCACTGTAATTACGAAATTAAAGCAGAAACGCAAATGAACCCTTCAATGAAAGGTTCTTAATGAAATGGCTCGGCCAGGCTGTGTAGGAGCCCCTTTCACACGGGGGCCCTTTCCAATGGAAACCCGAAGGGCCTTGATCCCCAAAACCCCCCGGGGGCCCCCCAAACCGGGTCACCAAAAAAATGAAAAAAACTATTCAGAAATGTACGCTAGCTCATGTTCATTATCAGGCAGTAATTTGATGTCTGTCTTCTACTGAACTTAAAATAACAATTTTCATTATGTGCAAAGAAGGAAAGTCATACAAACATGTAATTAGGTAAATGGTGATTTGATCCAAGTTAATGATACAACAGTAAGTTAAATGGTGATCAAAGTTATGACATTTTTAGGTGAGGGGAGGGGTTATAGATGAAAAGGCATTTACAAATATTGGTATGTTTTAAAAAAACATTTACTCAAAAATGTTTTTAGATTACTCTGTTAAAATGGTGATAAATTTAATTACCAATAATAGTTTAATTTATAATTTATTTTTCTTCTACTCTCTTAGATTATAGCTGCTTAACCTCTTAAAAGCCACACGCGGGTTGGCTATACGGTGGTGGTAGAAGATATTTCGACTGAAACTTTCCTTTTTTGCCCGGTAACCGTTTTTGCATCAGGCTGGTTTCCTTTCACGCGGCGACTACACTGAAACTTAATTTAGATCAAGAAGTGGACGAGAACGAAATTACCTTCGCGTTCTCCTTGCTATAAAGGTGGCTGGAATGCGGCATCACCGAGAAGACGCGGTTCGCCAGCCAGACTCACCGGAGGCGTGCTCTCCATGGCACGCCTGGCGGGCGCGATGAAGAGACTACTTTGTCACCACAGACGGGCGGCAGCGCTTGCACGAGCTGGATCCCCACGGCGCTGACTCCGCGGGCGCTGCTGGCGCGTCACCAGAAGCCAGCGCACAGGGGAACAGCAGGAGCAATCCCGATCTGTGCATTTCTCGCCACGAGGAAACTTAACCGGATCGCGAGACGCAAAATAGCATCTTTATCCGGTGAGATTGTGTTCTGTGAGAGAGTGAAAGTTGTGGCTTTGTGTGCTGGGTTGTGTCTCTTTCCTCTTGTAATCTCAATTTCTAAGCCGGACTCTGCGGTTTTATGAGGTCCATCAGTATGAGCTACCTGAATAACTAGCCTCCAGTGGCATCACCTTCAATCAGTACAAATAATTACCCCTATCAGCTCACCTCAGTCATCCCAGCCTTTCTCTTCCTGACCCCCAATTTGTTTAATTACCCCTATTAAGCTTTATAAAAACCGGTGCTGCTTTCATCTCTCTGTCTTTTTCTCAGTGTTGTCTGAATGCCAGCATAGCTGCACAAGCTTTTTTTTTTGGGTGCCTATTGTCTGGTCCTATTGGCTTTCTCACTAATTAGTGCTCATGTTCTGAGGATAACTCTTGCAGTAAGAAGTATTATTTTTACATGATTAAAAAAGGAAGAACACAATACAGCAAACCTGTGCCCACAGACAGGACCAAATGCACGACGTAGTTTTATTTGCAGTGTTGTGAACGAGTGAGAGAGGATGGGTGGGATTAGTTTAGGAAAACTCGAAGCTAAATCTGAGGCCTGTCAGATTACAAAGAGGAACATATGAAGACAGAGACACTAAACACATGCCGTTTGCAAGAAAACGCATCACATTTTTAAAATCTGTGCTTTTTAAAACCACAGAGGGTAAGTGCAGAAATATGTATGTGTCTCTAATATTGAATAAGGTAATATCAGTATTTTTTTTGAAATATTCTTCACAAAAACGAACATTTTATATTTGGTTGATTATTAATTATTAGGTATGCCTGTGGACGTGGAGAAGATTATCCAGTTTATCAAACAAGGCGACCAGGACAATGTTCAAATACATCTGGTTGATTACAACACTAGGTAAATACAATTTCAAGCACAATGCTGAATTTAATTAAATATAATAAGATTAATACTGTGCTTAATATGGTCACTGTGCCAGAAGAAAAAAAAAAACTTAGAATCTACTACTACTTCTACAACACTCAGATATTAGCAGTTTCCATGACAACAGAACTGGGGTAAACCTGAAGGGTGTTTCTCATTACTTATCCAGTCATTTTACAATTTCTGCAGTGTGGTGAAGTTTTAATGTGTCTAGCATTTGCAGAGCCTTCAAATTCTGCCGCTCATATATTTCATCTTTTAATTCTCCCTTTGGTTTTCACAGAACTCGCAATGTTTCTTTTTTGATGTAGAGGAAAGAGAGAGAAGAAAGGTAAATTCTAAAGTCTGTGCTAGTGTTTCAGTGTTTATCTGTCTGCCCTCAACCCGAGGGCACACATGGCTTGGATTAACACAGCTAATAATGTAAATCTCACTCATCCACCTTCACTTATCTTTATCCCTCACTCCACCCTCATCTCATTCATTCGGTGTAATATAATAATCACAAGCATGTTTTTAATCATGATTTCTCTCTTTTTGTCACATACTTATTATTCTTGGCTGAACTGAGAACAGCAAAGAGAGCTGGAAGAGGTAAATCTTTCACATGACCTACAGAAAAAGAGCAGGTATTTGCTGTAGATAAATAAAGAAGGGAGCGAAACATCTGTGGGGAAGAAAAACGAGAGAGGTGTGTAATCTGAAACTAATATAATCACCGTCTATCTCACCCTATGGCCCCTGTACATACCGATACCCCGAGCGTCTGTGTCAGATGTGCCTGTAAACTCTATTGAGCTCATTATTTTGTTGTTACTAAGCACCAATTATTGTGTTGTGTGTCCAAAAGATAACTTATTGGTTCTCATGCATTCACAAGAGCCATTTACACTGTTACCCTCTTCGTGATGCCCGGGCTCACAAAGCTTTTATAAATTAAAGCTAATGTAATCTCTCCTCTGTGTTGAAGGATTGTACCCAAAGCCTTTAATGGTCTTCAGTGAGCTTCAATGTTCTGTTGTTTATATATGTAATGAAGCAGACCATGGTTTAAATCTGACTCTTGTGTTTGAAGGGCAAGCACTGACTTCATTCTTTTCATTCACCTCTCATTATGCAAAAAGCTTATATGATTTGTTGTTGTTTGCTTGTACCTCTCTTTCTCTTGTCTCTTGTGAATGTTTGTTCTTCTCCACTCAGTTCCGCAGAAATAAAGTGAAGAGTATGTTCCAGACTCTGACTCAGATGTTGACTCTGATAAGAATGAGGATCCCGATCTTGTTCTGCGGAGGGTGAGTCAAACTTCTTTCCTAAACTTTTTTTCACAACTTCTTCTTTTTAACTTTTTTCATTAAAATGTGTCCAAAAGCACAATCCAGCACCATATCCATATATTCTAGTTAATTTTACAAATTCAAAATTGAAGAGTTTTCTTCCTGGCAGTCTGTCTGTCTGTCTGTCTGTCTGTCTGTCTGTCTGTCTGTCTATCTGGCTGGCTGTCTATCTGTCTGTCTGTCTGTCTGTCTGTCTGTCTCTGTCTATCTGTCTGTCTGTCTGTCTGTCTGTTGTCTTCTATCTGTCTATCTGTCTGTCTTCTGCTGTCTTTTCTATCTGTCTGTCTGTCTTCTGTCTCTTCGTCTGTCTGTTGTCTATCTATCTATCTTCTATTCTTCTATCTGTCTATCTATCTATCTTCTTCTGTCTTCTATCTATCTTCTTTCTGTCTGTTTTGTCTGTCTTGTCTGTCTGTTCTGTCTGTCTCTATCTGTCTATCGGGTCTTCTATCTGTCGTCTGTCTCTGTCTGTCTGTCTGTCTTCTATCTGTCTTCTCTGCTTCCTTCTATTTTCTCTTTTATCTTCTGTCTGCTGTCTGTCTGTCTGTCTATTTTCTTCTATCTGTCTGTCTTCTGTCTTTGTCTGTCTGTCTTCGTATCTATCTGTCTGTCTGTCCTGTCTTCTGTCTATCTCTGCTGTCTGTCCTGTCTGTCTATCTTCTATCTGTCTGTCTCTGTTCTGTCTGTCTCTGTCTGTCTGTCTTTTCTTTTTATCACTAATCTGTCTTCTTCTGTTTTATTCTATTATCTATCTTCTGTCTGTCTGTCTCGTCTGTCTGTCTGTCGTCTGTCTATCTATCATTTCTTCTATCTTTTCTATCTATCTATCTATCTGTCTGTCTGTCTGTCTGTCTATCTGTCTATTTGGCTGTCTGTCTATCTGGCTGTCTGTCTATCTGTCTGTCTGTCTGTCTGTCTGTCTGTCTATCTGCTCTGTTATTTCTGTCTGTCTGTCTGTCTTCTTCTGTCTGTCTTTCTTCTATCTTATCTTCTGTCTCTGTCTGTCTGTCTGTCCTGTCTGTCTGTCTGTCTGTTTCTTCTGTCTGTCTGTCTGTCGTCTCGTTCTGTCTGTCTGTCTGTTGTCTATCTATCTGTTGTCTGTCTGTTCTATTCCCTATCTGTCTGTCTGGTCTGTCTGTTCTTTTCTTTCTCTGTCTTTTCTGTCGTCTGTCTATCTGTCTGTCTCTGTCTATCTATTCTTCTATCTATCTATCTGTCTGTCTGTTGTCTGTCTGTCTGTTCTCTCCTTTTCTGTCTGTCTTCTGTCTGTTTTCTTCTATGTATCTGTCTGTCTTGTCTTATCTCGCTGTCTCCTGTCTTTCTCTGTCTTCTGTTGTCTGTTTTCTGTCTGTCTTCTTTCTGTCTATCATCTGTCTGTCTCTGTCTGTCTTCTGTCTGTCTCTTCTGTCTATCTGCCCTTTCTTCTGTCTGTCTGTCTGTCTGTCTCTCTATCTATCTATCTGTCTGTCTGTCTGTCTGTCTGTCTGTCTGTCTCTCTATCTATCGTTAAATATTATAGTTGAATTTCAGTTCCTTACATTCAAACCGTAACTAAAATTAGAAAGCTTGTCCACATGTGTTTGGCCATGTTGTGTTTGATTATATATTCCCATCAAATACAATGCTAAAAATTCAAACCTTTCCATCTTTTTCCTCTCTGTCTCTTCCAGATGCAGCTGCGCTCTGATCTGGTTCATTGCTGCGGCTGCAGCCAGGGGTTTTGGGGGTGTGTCTGCGAACTCTGCAATTATCTCACGTGATCAAAGGCCTTGTCTCCCCTGATCACAGACTACGCCATTCTAACTCCTTGCTCGACTCAGGGGCATCTCCACCCTGCTTACCTGGCCTGAAGAAGAGGAGGCTGAGTGGGGCTCCCACAGTGACATCACTCCTGAGAATGAGAGAGAAAACATGTCTGGATAATAATGGCAGCAGTACACAACAACAACTGTTACAGGGAGGGAGATGATTCAGTCTGTGTCTCTCTAGCCTGTGCTGAAAACCCTTTTGGGCAGGAAGGAGGCTTGCAGTCCTGTGAATGTGACATCTAACTGTAATATTGGGAGAGAAACACAAATGACTGCCAAAAAAAAATGGAGGAAAGATGGGGTCTGTGGACTGTTGACAAGAGGGAAGAAAGATGCTAGAGTGGAAAAGAATGAGGAGAGGGAGGAGAAATATGATCATGGAGAGGTCTGGAGGAAGAGGCGATGAAGGCTTTGTGCAATGTCATCTACATAGCCTGAAAGCACAAGAAGAGCCAGCATCTGAGGTGTGGGCTCAAATTGTTACATGTGAAGCATTTGCCAAGTACGGTGTCAATATATATTTCAATATCGTTATAGAAAACTCACTCTCTCATTCTCTCACGCTTTTTTCTTCTTCACCAGGTTACTCCATGACCTGTTGAGAGACTTAAAGATGGTACACATTCTCCTCACCTCCAAGTGGTCAGTTTATGAACTGCGACTTCCTTTCTGTTGATGCTTTACTGCCTGAGCTTAGGATAGGCTCCCCCAGGTAATAATCAATGATACAAATATGGAATTAGGTATTGTTAGTGATACATAAATTTTTTCAAAGTTTATTGGGTTGTTGGAGTACCATTTTTCAGGGTAATGACTTCTTGGTGGACAGAAAGATGGAGCCCGGACTCCCCATTAAATATTTTGGTAACACCTTGAATTTCTTTTCCAGCATTAATGAATAACTAAGAGAACAAATGAGGGAAGCAATATTAGCACTCTAGTTAACTACCCAGTATCTAACAAAAACTCTGATTATGGAATTATTACGTAATAGTGCTTAGTCGGATATGATGGGTTTACTATTAACTAATCAGTAACTACTGTTTTTTCATACCTCCTTAGAACTACTTAGAAAATACTGTATACAGGTTCAAATTGAAAAATACATAATGTATAATTAATTCTAAAGTGAAGTTCATGGTAACCCACTAGTAATGACTCAAGTACTACCGAGTTCTTCAGAATGAATTACAAGTTATTTGGATCAGTATTCTAAAGTGAAGATCATGAAAACTCCCTAGTAATGACCTGAATCATTGCAAGCTCTTGAGGGTTCTGTAAGTATTCATTTTGCGAGATTTGGTAACACTTAAATCATTATTAGTGGGTTACTGTGATCGTCACTTTAGAATACTTATCCAAATAATGAGTCATTTTTTCAGAAGGGTGTAGGGGCCAACACTTTAGTCACTACTATCCAATACCTTTCATGTATCTCAAAAAGCTTACGATGTCAGTCAATATCAAGGAGTTGTGATGCTTTTCACTATAGAATACTGAGTAATCAGTAGTTCCTTTAGAAGGTTTTGCTTATACTAGAGTCATTACCAGTGGGTTAACATGATCTTCAATTTAGGCATTCCCGCTTATACAGTATGCACAATTCACATGAATTATGAACATGCTTTATACAGTAGTTCTTAGTAGTGGATGTATGAAAAAATAGTAGACCTTACCCAATGGGTAGCTAATAAAGAACTGCCAGTTTCCCGGCACAGGCACTATACTTACTTTAAATCGTTAAATCAAGAGTTTCTTGTTAGGTAGTTGCTTTCTACAAAATTAATAATGCATTAGTCATGTGTTTCTGTGTAGTTATTCATTAACAATGAGAAACAGTATTCTAAAGTGAAGCTTGCTTGATAGAAGCGGTTATCTTTTAGCTTTTTGAATTCTGTTTTCAAATGTGCTTATTTTTTGCATAATGCAAATTTTATAAAACAATTCATTTGAAATAAAACAACAGTTAGAGGACCCCTGCAGTATCAGCGTAGACCATTGTGTTAGGGAGAACCTAAAACTGCCTGTTTCTTTTCTGTGGGCATTTCAAGAGACTCATTCTGTAGTTAGCTCTTCGCAATGTCAGGAGCGCAGCGTGGTATTATGCTGATGACTGCTGCTCTGGAACAGTGTTTGGAAGTAATGCTGGGGTGAAACACATGAAGGTGCTGACTGACCTCACAGCACCCCCCTGTGTGTAGGGAGGGTGACTCCAGCGCGCCCTTGAGGTTTCTCAAGACCCTGTTCAGCATTAGCCACCTACAGTGTGTGCACAGACAGGAGTAGATGAGGTAAAATCCTGCCTTTTTTCCCTGTGGCTATTTCTTTAACCCTTAATGACCGCAGCTGGGTGTTCCCATCATTAACTCTATTTACACAGTATTACAGAATTACAAAATTATTAAAGAGGAATTGACGCATAAAGAGCTAAGGAGCTAAGCCATTGTTTTATGGCTGATATATTTATTTTTCGCACTTACCGAAATTATGCATGATCAAACATAAAGATAACTGTTAATTTTTTTATATGAGCAGAATGGAATTGAACAAACCATCAAACAGCGCAAAACTTCACATATCATCACACGTAATAATTCAAATGCTAATACCCAACTGATGCTGTGGTTCCAACCCCAAAAAATGATATCACTTTCACGGATGGTGTCATTAAAAAAACTTTAAAATATATATAAAATATTTTAAATATGAAAAGCTCTAAGGCCCTGTACATTATCATGTAGGGAGATAAAAACAAGATTTTTCTAATAAAGCCAAAATGAGTGTTGGGAAGGAAATGTGGTGGGCTACAGATGACAAGAGTTACCCTTTTCAAATGTAATAGAGCATCTCAATTACTTTGTTAAAGTAATGTAACTGATTACATTTTGATTACTTTTAATTGCTTTTCAATTTTTTTTAATTTTATTTTTTATTTTTTTCTAAACTCTTAACCATTTTTTAAGCATTTAAAGCAGACAGGGTTAACCTTACAGTAGCACTTTCAACACTGATTGCCTGTCAGACTTTCAATTAAGATTCTAATAATTTAATTTTAAAGCACAGCCATCACAAATCAGACTTTATCATATCTCTTTACTTTGATATACTTCTGAGGAGTTAAATACAGATTTAAAATCATAAAAAAATATAGTTCAATAGCTATGATACTGTTTTTGAAATCAAATCTTTACGTGCAGATAACCAGGCACCTAACAATGCCGTGGAAAAACAGTTAATTTAAAAACAAAGCATATACACAAGCCCAAATAGGAAATAAGCAAAATCAAATAAACATGCACCCTCTTCTGTGTCCTAAACTCCTAAAACATTGGTGTCTCATATTTTGGAGCAGTCAATGCAATTTGAGAAAGAAATCAATCAGATCTGTGCGTGTGTGAAAATATTCAGATGTAACCCCCTTTTGTAAACGTTCATAAGATATTAAGTAAATGGATTTAATGAATGAATGAATGAATGAATGAATAAGGCATGGAAAAGAATTCTTAATTTGATTACCCACACACACACACACACATATATATGTATGTATAGAAGGAGAACAAACAAGCATACCATAACAGGGGCCGGGCCTCTGTTAAGAAATCTATTTTTACTGTCAATGTTTGGTTCTCCCTTCACCACAGGAAGGCTGCAGATTTGTATCGTCACCTAGCTGCAGTCCTCGTCACTGTCTACTAGAGTGCCCTGTGGGGAGGCGATAGAAAGAGGAGCTACAGGGTGAGTAAGAATCAAACCACTGTGAGTCTTGGGGAGGTCTCGTCCTATTGGTTTCCTGCTCTTCTGTGCTGAATATCCACGGGCACACAGTGAGAGCGTGCTCAAGCTCCCTCTGCAGTGCCTGGATGTTCTGCTATCCACTACACACCTTCATTCATCATTTACACACCTTCATGTTGTTCATAACTTTTTCTTCCTTGGAACATGCTGCAGATTTGTTGGCTGCACATCCATGATCGCGAATCTCCGTTCCACACATCACAAATCTGCTCTATTAGGTGGGGTCTGGTGACTGTGGAGGTTATTTGAGTATAGTGAACTCATTTGTCATATTCAAGAAACCAGTCTGAGATGATTTGATCTTTTGTAACATAGTGCATTATCCTGCTGGGAAAGTAGCCATCAAGAAGATGGGTACACTGTAGTCATAAAGGGATGGACATGGTCAGCAACAAAACTCAGGTAGACTGTGGCGTTTAGCGATGCTCGAAAGTTGGTACTAAGAGGGCCCAAAGTGTGCCAAGAAAATATCTCCCTGCACCATTACCACCACCACCAAGCCTGAAACCGTTGAGACAAAGGCAGGATGGAATCCAAGCTTGCAGTTCTTTAACGCCAAATTCTGACCCTACCTTCTGATGTGCGTAAAATTGAGACTCAATCTTATAATTGTCCAGTTGTGGTGAGCCTGTTGAATCTGTGCCTCCGGTTCCTGTTCTTAGCTGACAGGAGCCGGCACCTGGTGTGGTTCTTCTGCTGCTGTAGCCCTCTGCTTATATATAGGAGCATCTGCATATATATATAGAAAATTTATGCCTAAATATTTTTAATTTGTACAATGTTATTTCATTATAGAATTCTTTTATGTGAATTATCAGGGCCCTGCTGAAGGAAAAGTGTGGCTCCACGTGTTAACCCTGTTGACTGCAGAGCAGCAAAGCACACAAGAAACTAGGCACTATCTCAGACAGCAGTACATACGCACCACCCTCAAAATACAATGTGTAAACATTGTCACACAACACCATTTCTAGTGTGTTTCAAACTGTTCAACACCAAGAACGATAGCTTTAAAAGATAACTATACAATAATTACTTAGCATTAACTTATTATAAGAATATGCTGCTGTTATGTTGTCTGTTTTGGTGGTAAAGTTTTTATTATAATATCAGCTGGAAAATTCATTCTAAAAGTGATTTAACTATTGTTCCGTTATCAGTTAGCCCGGTGGTATGGACTCATAGAATTAGAATGATTACTAAAAACTGTATAGTTATTGGTTATCCTGGCAATTAGCATCCTTGGTGTGAGTATAGGTAAGTATAACTTTTGGACACTCTAAAAACTTGAAACATTAAATTTGACACAACATATAGGATACTTGTAATTCTCATGTGCTGTGCACCAGGAGCCTGATCCTGTGCTATTTTTTTGAACAGATCCTGCCTCCACCTGAAGACGTTGAGATAAGCCCTGGAGGTGGGGAAACACACTGAGTGAAGCAAAACTGTAGTGCGAACTTAGTGACCAGTCGACCACCTTGATATCAAACACTGTGCTGCTGTGCTTCTCTTGTGCTTCGCTGTAAGCTCGAAAACTTGGTAGGGGGGGGGGACACCATAGACTACATCTACTGACCCATGTAAAGTGCACTTGATTATTGCATATTTATACTACATGATACTCGAATGATGTAGGTCATATTCATGAGTATGCTCATGCCTATAATTGAAACTGCAAGTGCTCTGGGTGACCATATTTTGCAGGCCAAAAAAAATTCAAGGTTTCCCCACAACCAAAAATTCTGAAAGAAAATTTGTCAATTAATTACTCACCTCAATGTCCGTTTTAACCCGTAAGACATTTGTCTCTCGTACAAAGTTTACAGTCCGGACTCTTCTAACCATTAGCCTGAATGCCCCCACGTAAAAACATTAAAAGATCTTGAGAAATATTCCGGCCATTTACCAAGACCCGTGACAGAAAAAGAGTGCGTGCCGAGATGACATAACACCCACAAGGAAATACAGAGGGTGGGTCAATAAAAATAAAGGGGGGAGCGATACTGGGAAAGTGTGACGGCGCTGTGAAAAAGTGTGTGGCGCGGCACCCCATCATACGCATATAAAATAGGAGTCACCTTGTGTGCGACGCCTACTATAATCAGTAATTAAACACCTTCTGTTTGCATACCTTTCAATCTTCAGCTTGAGCATAAGGTGGGCAAATCGTGCGTGTGTGTAGAATCTCGGCAAGGGCCGGGGCGCTGGCAGGCACGGGGTCCTTTTGACCGCAGTACTCCAGCGCGCTGCCTCAGACACGGAGGAGTACAGACAGGGCCCAAGGACGGATTAAACTTGTGACGGGACGTTGGAGATTGACAGCCTGCTACCAATGGAAGAAATGACTGAGACAGAGAAGAGGCGTAGGCAGCTCAGACTCCATAAATATGTTCAACAAACTCTCACGGTATGTGTGTGTGTCAGAGAGATCCACCAGAATTTGGTAAAAACATCACTGATTTTCCTGTTCAGACTATGTGTAGTGACATAGGTGACCCCTTCAAAAATGCTATCTGTTATGTATATTGATATATTGTTTCATCATTATTTATCAGCTACACCACACCCCTCTCGAGGGAACAAAAATCACTTCAGCCAATGGGGAGTGACAACGGACAGGCAGGGCTGGCACCGCTTTGTGGCCAGACGCAGGCACATCGCTGTTCAGGATGAGGAGGAGGAGGAGGAAGATGATAGTGAAACAAGAACAGTAATGACAAGATGATGATGATGATTAATGAAAGACAGGTGCAAGATGGTTTAGACTAAGGTGACTGATATAGCACTGAAACAGTATTAAGGATATCGCAACTAAAAAGCCATATAACTTATAATAAGGAAATAATCTATTGTTTCAATTTCATCAGTTGGTGTATGTAAACAGAAATTACTACTGAGACAGAAAACAGAATTAACGCAGCTCGTGTACTGCTGTGTGGAAAGGAACAAAATAAAGGCAGGCAAGAAAATCATTATAGAATCTAAAGAACGATGTCGCCTACACGCAATAGCGGGAGAAATGTCCAAACTTCATGTAGTGAGGATAACTCTTGGCCCAAAGAGTTCTACGAATGCTTCTAAGAAACTGCGGATCATGAATCAGTCACGGAAATGCAAAGAGAGAACATAAGAAAGAGACAAAGAGAGACCAGCCATCACACTCTATTAGAAACAGACACAAACACTGCTGGAACATGCTGCTGGGTGTGTTCATGGTTTGTGTTACCGATGGTTTACAACAGGAAGTCTGGATCCGACTGTATCTTCCTTTTTAGCGCTCTAGCAGGGGAATGGAATATTTACCTTGAAGAGAGAACTGCCTGATGAATCTGCGCCGAGAAGCCGGGATAAAAATACATCCTCAGAAACGTTTTCATTCTATTAGATGGTTAGAAAGCTTTGAACCTAAGTATAATATTTAGAGCAGGTTAGTTTTTTGACTGTACATGCTTGAGTTTCCAATGCATTTCCACTCCCGTATATCATTCCTACCCGTACAAAGTATCAGCAAATATGTCTATGACAAATAAACTGAGCGAGTGAGAGAAAACAAATTCCAAGGCCGTCGCTTGTGTGAAAATGCATCATTTTTCATAAACTCGATTTTTCGTTTCTTTTTATTGCGTTTGTCAAATACAGGAGGATTCATGTACAGATGAGTGACCGGTAGAGAGAGAGATAGACTGGAAGCAACTGTCCAATATTTACAGAAGAGAGAATAAAGCAACGACACCCTCCAAAATAATATAATAATAACAATAATAGTATCATAGTAAACAACCAACAGATTAAAAAAAAACAAAAAAGCGTAAGCACCAGGGGGGGGTATGCAATCGCATCTGCTAACATAGTCTAAATATACGTTACGTACTAAAGTGTCGGGGCGGACGTGACACGAGATGTTGTGTTTGCGTTTTTACTTTGAGAAAAGCGAACAAATACAGCCTCTTTTTCCGTGGCATTTTCTTTTTTAAGAACAAAAACAGAAATGTTTTGTTTTTTTGATTTATTTTTATTTTAAATCTTTTTCTTCCTTTTGCTCTATTTTTGAACAAAAAAAGGAACTACCATACTACTTTTGACCCCAGCTTCTTTTTGTCCGCATCCTGTCCGCCATGTCAACCAGCTTAGGGACCCAGGAAGAGAATGGAGATTACGGGTGACCATTTCATGTACACCCTCATAACATGAGCATTATTATTCAAAATATAATTGCAAAACCGCCCGCCGCTTTGTCGAGTAACCATGTATCATGTCCAAGGTATAAAGAATACAAATCCCTGAATTGTGTCATAATACATATTTATATGAAGAGTGTGCTGTACCATAAGCTTCAAAGCTCACTTCTCTGCTGCCAAAACCCTTGCTGACCAGTTGTGGGCAAGGGTTTTATCAACCCTGTTCCCCTTTGGCACTATCTTTATATTCGCTCTGTGCTGACAACTGGTCTTTACACATTCTCCGCGTCTTTTGTTTTTTGTTTTCAATACCTCCCCTCCTGTGGCTTCCCGTCGCAGGGAGCTGACACAAAATGAAGAGAGAGGTAATGAAAGCTTTAAAAAAACTTTTGATGTAAAATGCAACAGCTTAAACCGCCAGTGGCTCTTACAACATTCGGGCAAAGGAAAATCCTAATTTTCCTGCAACCTAGGAGGTGCACCGGTTTTGTTTGCGAGAGAGAGTTTCTCCCTTCTCCAAACAGGACGTGCTTGTGGAACGTCGACAGCTGAATCTTAAGCCTGGTGCTGAGCGGTCAGCAGTTCAATGAAGGGAATTGAACAGAGTCTCTAGCCAGCCCTGGTTGGCCATGCACTGCTGAACCACCTCCTCCTGGACCGGATCCTCCTCAGCTGCCTGTTCTATGCTATCCAGCCTGAGGAGAGAGAAAGACAGGCGAGGGTTTTTACATGCTAATACACGGATACAGTGTTGCATTTCTCAAATGAGCTTATATTTCCTCATACCTCTTTTTTACAGTGCAGAAATGTGTGATATTTGTAGTGATGGAGAGAGTGATAGAGACTGTATATTCGACAAGTCTCTGTTGACAGCTTCAGGTCCTGGCAAGCAGACAGAGAGATGGGCTTAGCAAGTGAAGAAAAAGAGAGCTCAGAGATTTCAAGACAGATGTATTATTGGAATTCAATGACCACAAAAAGCTTTTGAGCCACTTAAAGAGTGGGTTCCCGGAAGCAAAGTAAACCTGGTATGACAACGTTCTTTCATGTTTGAACACAAACAAAAGGAACATTTCTGAAAAAAAAAAAAAATGAAAGTCACAAAGGGGCTCGAGTTTGTTCTGGACGCAACTGACTTTTATTATGGGACAAAAATATTTTAAAACAATTTTCCAATCTCCTTCTCATTTTTCAAATTCCTTTTTCATTGCATTATATCCACAAATCCATCAAATCAAAATTGCCCAATCTGCAAACAACAATGGTGCTTTTTAGGAGTCATTTTTGCAATGATACTCTAATAAAATCACAATCGTTTAATCATCACAAACAACAACAACATTTAATAACTAATCATGTAAAAACCATGATTTAAAAAAAAATTTAATTGTAACTGTCTTTCTTTAAAACAATTGCCTGTTGTTTTTTTTTCTGTGTTGTCATATAGCAATAAAGGTAAATAGTGAGGTCAAATTACAGTTTTCGTCATGATACACTCTGAAACTCAATTCTTCTTACCCAGCAATACACTATTGGCAGATACCTCAAACCATGCCTGCGTATACAATTACAATTTGATTAGATTTAGGGGACCTACTGATTGATCATAGCCGATTATTCATTTTACACAACGCAGTTACCATTTGTATTAAACTCAAAACTGCAAACGCTAGTTTTACAGTTCAAACAAGTCATATAGGGTATCTTCTTCTTATATAAAAAATATAGAGGAGAGATTTTTATGTTATTGAATTGATATATCATATAGTTAGTGCATTGATGATCGATGCAGTCGTTATAACCCCTATATATTAAACAACATAATATTTGCTAGGTATGGCTAAAGTGCCCAAATACGTTTTATTAGCTGAATGGTATTAATTATGTGAGTAAAACCATTGGTGGATGCAACATACCTGCTTTTTGGGAAGGCTCCTTTTTAGCCTCGTTGAGGGTTTTGCGGTGCATAACTCTCGTCCCACCAGGTGCACTGTAACCGCTCCAGGAGTCTAGGGGTCTGCTGTCCATTGAAGGGAACATGTGCATTGCCTCCTCACAGAATGGACGGAAGGAGAGTGCAGAGACTGCCCGGACGATGTTTGTCCTCTAAAACACAATCAAGATGTCTAGGAGTACTCAATAGGAAGTGCATTTGTTTATCACTGACAGCCAATGTCACCTGATGCTGGACAACTCATGTGGATCACTTCCTTAACAGCCTCGGTTTCTGTTCGTTGAGGATAACTGTCAATCTTTCTCTGGGTGTGGAGATAGAGCTCATCTTGAGGACAAAAGGGGAGAGCCATTGGTAAGCATTGGTAATTGAGTAATTACAAAAAAAACCCGATTACTTAAGATTCACTTTAAATGATTATAGAATATATGCATCTTTACCATTTTTCACTAGTTCATTTTACAATGGTCCTGCAATGTGATAAATAACTTAACATAATGTTCAGTCATGAAACTCTAGGATGGCGCAGGCTGACGGTTGTTAATGTAACTGATGATATTCAAGAGTTAAAACGACTTGGCACAATATCTGATTGGTTCATGCGCATATCAAGCCAATTAGCTTATCGCCTTGATTTATACAATGGCTGGCTAGCATGCACTTTGAGATTCCTGCAGCCCTCTTTCGAGTTTCTCTGAACCCATCCACCTCCCATCTCCATCCTTTAGGATCTGCTATGGGTTATTTTTATAGCTATTTTGGTGCAGCAGCAGTGTCTTTAAATACTCAACGGCACCCACCTATTCGCCGTTACATGGGCAGTAGCAAGTTCCTGTACTTGCGTGCAGCAGTAACAATAATCTTACAACTACAAGCAATACCCAACACGCAGCCAGCAATTCAAGCAACACAGCATAGCAGATCTATTCCACCTAGACCCAAAGCCATTAACAATGTCAGATCTATCACCAATGCTAAACTCTTTCAGAGAGTTGTTCATGATTGAACTATAAATATTTTATTCGTTCAAAGTTTTTGGGGGTGGGTTTGTTTAAAAAAAAGTTTTTTTTTGTTTTGTTTTTTTCGATTTTGAAAGAAATCCCTGAAAACACTACTATGTTTTTTCTGGAAAACGGTATATTTTCCTTTTTTGAATTATTTTACAATGTACAGTAGTTTTTAAAAAAAATGCACTTATGAATTTGTTGCCATATGACAGTCACTTTTGATCAATTAGCTGCACTTTGCTGAACAAAAGTATTAATTTTTATCTAAAAAATGGTAACTTATTTGAACAGCAAGATTTACCAACAAAAGAATTCAGCAAACTGCGTGCTTTTAAAATAGTGTTAGGATGATTTATGCATAGGCACAGGTTTTAATAACTGCTACAATATGTTCGCTTTTTCAGATATCTTTTTGCTTTTAGGCTTGGGAAAGATGACATCAATGCAGCCTTAAAACTTAATTTAATGGAACTTGAATTAACAGCCTTCATTAGTCACTGTGACTTTCCACTCCCTCTTTTCTAAGCATCTTTTGCTTCCTCATTAGTTTTTTCCAGCCTCACATTCATTGTCCTTCTCTCTCTGCCTCCTTTACTTTTATTAAACTCCCTTTCATTATTCTCTCCATCCTCTCTCTCCCGTATCCTCTGCACATGCACTTTGTATTGAACCTAATGATGTGCACTTACCGTTGGTGTCCTCAAGAGCTTGATCATGTCCGAGGTCCAGAGCAGTGCTGACCAGCATCTCTACATAACCGCGGAACATCTCTCTCTCATGGCCCGACTGTTCATCCTCACTCGGTGTTGATACTGAGGATAGAACAGATGTAAAACACTTTGGCTGGCAAACACCAGAAAATACAGTACTCTCACACACTTTCAGCAACTTAGTTTTGGCTCCACAAAGGCAAGAAATGCAAAAATGAACTAAATTCAGTGTTCATCATCTCATACAGTGTGCTGGTTTATAGACAGGTTGTAGCAATAAAATTTTTACTATATGTAAAATTTAACAGTAGTTTGCCGTTGCTAGTATGCTGGTTTTGAGTGCCATGACAAACCATATATAGAAATACTGTGTTGGAACTACTGTAAAATAATGAATGGTACTAATATATATATATATATATATATATATATATATATATATATATATATATAGTGGTATCTTGGAAAAAGATTACCATATTTACAAATCATGTTTTTTAAAATGGGACTTCAAATGGTACCACTATTTAAAAAGTTTGTGGTCAGTAAGATTTTTACTTAAATTTTTTGGAAGAACAGAATTATTTTGTTCAGCGAGGATGTAATACATTGTCAAAATGTGGCAGTGTTGTAGACAGTTACTTTTTTTACCTTGTGTTTATCAAAAATCCTGAAAAAAAATTTCCATGGTTTCCATAAAAATATCAACGAAAGTAATATTTTGTGAGCACCAATAATCTTGCATAATATACAACAATGCATATTAATACAAAATGCTTTTTACTGTATTATTGATCAAATAAATGGATAAGAAACTTCTTTTCAAAAACATTAAAAAAAATCTTAAGCTACCCCAAACTGAAGTTACACTAAATGAAGCTGCTGCTAGTTTTGCATAATATTTCAAGAAAACCCACGACAGACAGTATACTGCACACACACATAAGCAAGCTTATACACACCTTCATCCTCACTCTGGGTAGGAGTCAGGGGGAGGAGTCTGAATCAGAAGAAGAGGGCATTTCTTTAAGCCACCTCTTTCCTCTCTTTTAGGTGGAGGTTCTGTTCCTTTACTTTTACAGGTCTGCTCCTCGTCCTGCCAACCCTCGCTACTCTCCCACTCTCTTCTCCTCTTGACCCTCCCCCGCTCCCACAACGCACGTTCTCCTCTCCAGCTTCTCTTGAGTTTGTCGCTCTTGGAGCTTCTTTTCCTTCTCTCGCTCTTTCTCCCTCTCCTTCTCTCGTTGTTTTTCCCTTTCCTTCTCTTTCTCCTTTTCTCTTTGCCTCTCTCTCTCCTTCTCCTTTTGTTTTTCCTTTTCCCTTTCTTTCTCTCTTTGTTTTTCCCTTTCCTTCTCTCTTTCCCTTTCTTTTTGTTTCTCCCTCTCTTCTTTTTGCTTTTCAAGTTTCTCTCTCTCCTTTTCCTCTCTCTTTTCTCCTTTTCTCTCCTAGATTTCTCTCCTTCCCCTCCCCCCTTTTCTCCCTTCTCCCCCCTTTTCCCTTTTTTCTTCCCTTTCTTCCCTGTTCCCCGCCTCCCCCCTTCCTTCCCCCCCCCGGACTACATTTTCTGGTGCTTTTTTTTAGTGTTTTTTTGTTTTCTTTTTCTTTTTTTTTGACACACATAGGCCACTGTGAACTGCTCTTTTATGAAACAAGCTGTTTGAAGATTCTTCAAAAATTCTGCGGTCCACTGAAAAAGCAACAGCATTTAGGTTTTAGAAGCATGAGGGTGAGTAAATGATCACAGAACTCTTTGATTGAGAGTAACTACTGTATTAACAGCAATATAGCACAGGACCACAGTAGCTCCAGAAGTGCATTTAAGGTGAAATTACCTCAGTGTGAGACTGGGCCGATGTGCCAGGTTCTCCGCTGAGCACACAGGGACATAATCCTTTTATTTACATTCTCCAAGAATTTGACATATAAACGCTGATAACGCATTTTTGCATCTCCAAAGTAGCCCAAATACTGCTTAAAGAGTGACAGGTGAGGACAGAGAGCATGAGGTAAGGAGGTGGTTTTAGTGTTACATTTTCAAGCAAGCCATCCAATGCATGCTTATTAATTCTTATCAAATACAAAAACACACACTCACATTACTGGTAGCACAAAACTGCCGCTGTCCATCTTTGATTTCCAGGAGCAAACTTCTGCAGCAGAGCTTTCTGACCCTCCAGGATTGAGGCTGCTCGTCCGGCCTGCAGTCACCAGCTGAGAAAAGCCATGAGAATTGAGCATCTAGTTAAAATTGGCATTAAATAAAATTCATTATTCATCTATTTTGTAAATGTATGCCGATCTGATAGAACGATTCATCTATGCACAAGCTTCATTTTTTGACACACTGACCTTCCACAGTTTTTTCCAATCATTTATCTCTGCTTAACCCCAAGCGCCCATAATCAACCTAAGCATTAATTTTTTCACTGTAACACTCAAATCTCAAGATTCAAACAAGCAACAGACCACTGGATTCCAACCCTGCTTCTGGAGAGCTACCATTCTGCAGACCTCAGCTCCAACCATGTTTCAAACACTGTCTATAAGTTTCTGCTAACTCTAGAACATTTTGATTAGCAGATTCAGATGTATTTGATTGAGGTTTAAACCTTGAACTCTGCCGGTCAGTAACTTTCCAGAAGTGGGATACACACCCCCTAATATAGACAGAATCAAGTCCCCTACCATACTCCTTTTTTTCTTTTCACAATCTGTTTCAATTTACATATGTACATTGCAACAAAGGAGGGAAAATATCTATCACTATTTCTGCTTTAGTAAGTACTTCAGTTTATTAAAAGGATAGTCCATCCAAAAAATTATAATTGTCATCCATTACTCACCTTCATGGCTCCATGTATGGCATTTTTTCTTATAAATGTAAAAATAGGAACAATTTTAAGAATGTTGGTAACCAAAGAGTTTGGTTTCCATTGCTCATTAGAATTTTTGAACATAATACATAGAAATCAAAGGGAATGAAACTGTTTAATTATAAGCATTCTTCAAATTATCTTCTTGTATGTTCACAGAAGAAATTGATTAGAAGGACTAAAATGACATGAAGGTGGTACTATCCCGCAAAAATCTACATATTCATTCTGAATAATATGCTACTACTAAAAAAAAAAAAAAAAATGGGGATTTTGCCTTAAGAGTACCAATATCTTCCAGTCTGCAAGTTCATCCTCTCTCTGAAAGATCCCCTCCCCCCCCACTCTCCTGTCATCCGTCTGCTCTCTCTCCGATGGCATTGGTTCTTATGGGTGCAGTGAAGTGATCTGGCGATCGGGGCATCTTCGGGGGGGGTGGGGAGGTGGGGGGAAAGTGTGGAGGTCCGTTTTTCACCGGAGGAGTCTTCCCGCCCTTTCCATGGTAATTTCCTTGTTTTCTAAAATGGGGCGGGGGGCGGGGGGGTGGGGTGGGGGGACCCCCCCCCCCCACGTGGGGAGGGGGGGGGGGGAGCAGCCCCCCCCGCCGCCCGAAGGGCTGGGAAGGGGAAAACCGCATGCATTGGTGGCTTTTTTTTGCGGGGGCGGCGGGGGGGCGTTGTAAAAACCTTTTCCCCTTTGAGTTGGGGGGGGAAAAAAGGGAGGGGAACAGGGGGGGGGAAGGAGGAGGCCAAAAGGGGCGGGAGGAAAAAAAGGTTTTTGGGAGAAAGAGGAAAAGAAAGAATAAACCGGGGTCCAGAAACTGGTTTTCCTTTTTTTCCAAGGGGTTTCCCGTTTAAGGAAAGGTTTTTTTCTTTTTGATTGAAATTTTACCCCTTTGGCCCCTTTTGGGTATTTTTTACCTTCAGCGGGGTTTTTTCCCCCCTCTAAAGTTTTGGGTTGGGCCGGTGGATGAACCCAGCCCTGTGGCGTGTTTATCCTTTTCTCAGGTTCGGGGGCAAGGGGACAGACTCAGGTTTGGGAGGGGGAGGGGGGTGTTTTAGAAACCCCACTTTTTGGGGGGTTTTGGCCCTGGGGGGATGGTTGTGGAAGGAGGAGGGGGAAAATGGCAGCTGTGGGGCGTTGTCATGGGGGCCCAGAAATGGCCAGATGAGATGTTTCTTCTGCAGGGTCCTGGTTTTTCCCCCCGGCCATTTCTTCCTGGAAATCTGAGGGAGAACAAAGGGCGGGGGGCCCCAAGGGTTTCCCCTTTTGAGCCCCCCTTTCGTAAAAGTTTTTTTACAGGGGGGGGGACAGTTACTGAGCCCCAGGTTTCCCATCACCCTGGTTCTCCCCAAAAGGGGAGGGTGGGGGGAGGGGTGGTTGTGGGGGATAAGGGGGGGAGGCCCCCCTTTTAATGAAAAAAGGAATCTGTGGTGTCCCCACCCATCCACAGGTGGAGTTTCAGTCCCCGGGCCCTGCTTTTTTCCCTTTTTTAAAAAGAAATCCAAAAAAGGGAATTTAATAAAACCCGACTTCAGCTCTAAGATTTCTCCTCCATCTGCGACCCAAGAGGTGGGGAAAATTTGAAGATGGCAAAATACAAGCAATAAAAAGCAATCAGCATTAAAATGTTTATGCACAAGGCAAGTTTTTTTTTAAAAAAAAAGGGAAAAAAAAAAGGAAGACCCAACCAGAAAACAGCTTAAAAATCAATGAAAAATTTGTAAAAAAAATGTATTTTTTTGTTTAAACATTTTTTATATTATTCATCTTTTGGTCCCACTCTCTTCGTTAGGGACTCAAGGAGGGTAAAACACCTTACTGAAAAACCGGGGTGGTTTCCAGGCGGTTACATATGAATCAGAAACCTTAGAAACAGCCCCCCCTACCCAACCCCTCTCCCTTTCTTTTATTCCCTTTTTTTAAGAACTCAGTAATAAAGGGGGCCCTCCCCAATCATCTTAGTCTTTGAGTTTGCTCCCTCTAGGGGCCCAAAAGTCCCATACACTAAAGGAACAATGCCTTCCTCTGTAGAATAATTGAGTGTGAAAAAAACCCAAAATCCCATTTTATGTATAATTTAGTAATGGGTCTTTTGGTCAAAATATGTGGGGGTTTTTTGTTTTTTTATCAGAATTAAAACCGGGAAAAATGGATATACCCATAAAATTGAAGGATTTAGGCCCGGAAAGTTTCCCTGGCGTAGACCACCCCCCCCCCCCCCCAAGGGTTATTTAAAGGTTTCATCCATGTCTCCATCCCAGGACATCACAGATAAAAAAATCAAAAACATTGCACTTTACATACATAAAAAAAATCGCACATATTACCCATAAAACCCTAGATGGCTCTTCCCCCCTTTTTTCCTGAGGCAAAACCTGTTCCCGGGGCAACAGAGGGACATTTCCATAAGTGCAATTTAAAATATGGGGGGGGGGCCATCATTTGTTTTAAACCTTTAAAAAAAATGTTTTTTGGGAGTTACCTGAATCTTCCCCCCTTTAAAAAACATTTTTTTGGTCTGACAACCGTTTCATAATGTTACAGCAGTGTTTATTTCCCCATTCAGGAAAAAACATTTGTGATTTGACATGTATAGTTTTAAATTACATCAAACCTTTTCGTCATCATTAGATTTTTCTGTTTTTGGGGAAAGATCCTATCGGGTTGCTGATCATTTATATAGTGACCCCTTGGTCGCTGCCAGTAAGTGACAACCCTTTTTGAAATTTATAAATCAAAACGGTTTCACATGCCCCCTTCCCCACCAACCCCCTTACCTGAATAATATTGTGGAACTTTGGCAATGCAAAAGATAAACAAAAATGACAAAATATGTTTGAAAAAATCAATTTTAAAAGGCCCCCTAAAAACTTTTTCAAGAAAAAAGAACAGTTTAACTAAAAAAGAACAAATTTTGGGAAAGCTTTTTGGCTTTGGTTAAATTTAATCTATCACAGCTGCCAACAAGGCCCTGGCAGGTTTTCCACAAAATATCTGACCTCCCAAAACTTTGTCTAAATCTCCCCAGGTAATCCGGAGGACATAAAAAAGATCCTATATGAAAAAAGCACTTTGTTTGTTATGTTTTTGGAACATAGGTTTTCCCAAAAAGTGAGATTTAAAGAACTGATTTTATGGTGGATCTTTATCCCCAAAGTTTTTTAAAGACCCCAAACCTATCTTTCTAAGGATTATGAAAGGGGGTTACAGATATTGCAACAAATAATATTCTAAAAGGGCAAAACCAAAAGATTGCCATTTCCCCTCTACTTTTTACTTAAAACCCATCCGGGGTTATTTAAATTTTTTTCGGGAAAATTTTCCCAACTTTCACTAAACTTTTTTGAAAGCGGGAAACTCACCTTTTGGGGTTTCTGTTCATTTTTTCCCCCTGACCACAGCTCATATCATTTCTGTTCATGTCTTTTAAATTGTAGTGGGTCCTGGGCTCAAAAAGAAAAAGATGGTGCAGATCCTCGACCAACCCAGACAAAACAGGGTCTGTACTGGACAAAGGGGGTTCTGTCCTCAGTAGGGAGTCAGATGAGGGCATGGGGAAAGGAAAAGGAAACTTAAAACTGGTAAGGAAAAAAATTAATTAATTACTTATGTTTTTTAATCAAACATGTTTTTTCATTTGTTCAGTTTAAAGGGGTCCCACCCTTCCCCCAAACATAATTCTTCCCCTTGGTTTCAAATCTAACCCCAACCCTTTTTTTTTATTTGGGTTTTATGGGGTTCCCGGTATTTTTTTTTTTTTTGGGGGGCTGATGCCCCGTGGAAGTTGTTGATAGGGGTTGCTGTTGATGGTGTTGAGAAGTTTTTGTACATGTAAGGGGCTGCCCGTTGGTGCCCTTATTGTTTTGGTGGGTGTTGCTGTAGATGGTGGTGCCCGTGCTGTTGTAACTTTGGGTTTATGATGGGAGGTGAGGTGTTGTTGTTGTTTTGTTCTGCCCCCTTGTTATGTCTCTGTGCCCTTTCTAGCATTTTGAAACATCCTTCCTTCCCCGCCCTCTTCCCCGGGGCCCCCGGCCCCTTCTAGTCTCCCACCAGGTCCCAAATTTTTTATTTTTCCTGCAATAAGGAGGCTCGGGGAGAGGCCCAATCGTGGGCCTACCCCCCCCCGGGTCCCTTGGGTGGACCCTTTACGTTTAAAAGGGTTTTGGGGGGTTTCCTCCCCCCTTTTTTTGGGCCCCCATGTGGGAGCAGCTGTGGAAAGGGGGAAAGGGCCCAAGGGAAAAGGGTACCCTGAGGGGGGGTTTCAGAAATCTAAATAAACCCCTTTAAAAGGGGTTAAAAATGCCAACTCCTGAACCACTTCCAGATTCCCGCCCAAAAGAGAAAAAGATCCCGGAAGCAATCGCCAAAAGTCTGCTGTTTTTAAAAGGATGTCAGGGAACACCCGCCCCTTTTTTCCTTTTAAACATCCTCAAATTCATATTCTTTTAGCCCCTAGTTCTTCTTACCCGTGATTGGGAATTTTGGGGTTTTTTTTTTTTTTTTTTTTTCCGCTTTCCCGTTTAAGGGGGGTGAAATGACTTGTTTTCAAAAGTTTTTTTGGTCTAGAGGAACAAAGATTGGTTTAAGGGGAGCCCCGCCCGTGCCAGGACCACTACCTACAACCCGCCCGAGCCCATTTTTTTGTTTCCAGTTCCGTCCACTCGTGTCCCCTGCCCGCCCAAACCCAAAGGGCCCGGGGGCCCTGAAAACCCCGAATTAAGCCTAGTTTTTCTGTGTTTCAGTGGATGGGGGTTCCCGGGGTTTAAGGGGGTGGTCAAAGGTGTTAAATTGGGTCAAGCCCCCAACCCCCGATCACCATGATGGCCCATCATGTCATTTTGTAAACCCCCTTTTCCCCCACCACCGGGAGTTTAACTGCATCCAAACCATTTGGGAATGTTCCGTGCCCTCTGGCCCCACCATCCTGACCCCCCCTTTTCCTGCCCTTTCCCCCTCCTCCCGCACAACTTGTCTTGTAGTCCCCAGAGCCAAAAAATATCCTCCATTTCCCCGGAAAAAGGAAAGATCCCCACTTTGGGGAAGAAATCCGGGGGAAAAAAAATGGATGTCAGTGGCATGAACCTCGGTTTTGCTCTTTGGCCCCTGACCCTGGTTCTGAGCGGTTTTTTTCCCCAGGGGGTACCAGTGGGATATTGATTTTCCCCTTTTTGGGGGATCCAGCTGTGGCTGTGTGAGCTGTGGCTTTGTTCCCCGGGCTGGGGGACTGGGGCTTTTGGAGGTCCCGAAGCTGGTTGCATTTGGGGGAGGGTGCCCGGTGAGGATGTTTATGGTGGGGAAATGTGCCTGTGGCTGATTTGGGTGGGAATGAAAGGGGGGGGGATGGGTGTGAGGGGCCCTATGATCAAATGAGAGGGGGGTTTACATGCTCAAATCGGTTTGGACAAAAAATCATGAAGCTCTGTGTTGTTTTTTGAGAGGGGGTGGGGGTGATGGTGTAGGACATCCTTTTGTTGGTTTCTGTTTTCTGGGGATGATCAGCAGTGTCCCATCTGCCCCCAACTCTATCAGTGGGCCCCCGGGCCCCTTCCCCATGTTTGTCCTGGGAGGAGATTCTCTAGGGGATGTTCTGTGGGGGAAAAAAAGAATTTGACTTGACTGGCTTTGGTTTGCTGACCTCAGGGCCCAAAATGGACCCCATAGTTTGGGGGTGGAGGGTGGAGTTGAAATTGAGAGGCCCGTGGCCCGAGTGTTACCCCTCCCAAAACCCGTACCCCAATCCCCCATTTGGTCCCAAACATGGCTTTTTGACTCAATTTGGGGGTTGTTGTTGCTGTGGGGGAGGTCTGTTGGTTGTCCATCTTGTTGGTTTTGGGGGTTGGGGAAGGACAGACTGGAGAAGGTGAGGTGGGAGGTTTTCGGAGATGGAGAGGGTTTGGGGAATCCATTAGTCCCCCGGGGGGGGCTGGGGGCTGTTGGGTGGGTGCAAGGGTTTGGGGTCTTTTTGGGGTAGGGTAATTCTGAAGGATCCTGAGCCCTTTTTTAAGATCTATATGTGATTTGGGGAAAATTTAATGGGGGGGGAGAGTGCTGTGAAGCTGGGGGTGTTGCGAGGTGGATGGGTGAGGGGGGGTGATGTTGTGTGTTTGATTTAGGGGGTTTAAAGGGGCTCCTCTGCCATAGTGAACCCCTGAACCTAGGGGTCATTGGGGCCATGGGGAAGAGGGATGAGACAAAAAAATCAACCCGCGCCTCGTCCCCCAATAACCCAAACCCAGCAAGCACTCTATCCGACTTTGTCCCTGCTTTTTCAGAACATCTCCCAAATGGGTTTTCTAAACCTGTGCCTGGACCAAGAGCCAGCCGGGAACGAAGCCACATTTTTGGTGGTTTTTTGGTTGAATGGGCCCCTTGTAGATGATTTCGTTCTTCAGATGCCTTGTTCAGTTCATATGCAGAGAGAGACTTCCCTCCATCTCTACTCTGGGAAATGGACTGGGACTGCGGTTGTTGTGAGGCTACTTGCTGAGCTTGTTGAGAATGATGCTGGGAGGGATTGGGTGCTGGACTCGTGAGTGCAATAAGTGCTGAATCAAAAAGTCACCTCATCTTCTTCGTCCTCTTTTGAGATCTTTCTACCCCAAGCATATCAGAATCAGACTTAGATTTTGGCGGTGTTGTGTGATAAGACTGTGTTTGCTGGGGGGCCCCCTTGTGTTGAGTACCTTGTGGAGAAGCCAGGGAATGTGGGGAAAAAGAACTGAGGATAGGTACTTGTTGCCCCCTTTCCTCCAGGTGATTGTGCAGGGCGAGTTGGGGCAGGGGGGAGTGCAGACCTGGGCGAATTATTCCAGAATACTTTACGGTGAAGGGCTGGAATCCCGGGGGGTGGTATGATCCTCCACCACTTGCTACACTAGCATACCACCACCTGAACCACCCCCACACTTCTGAACTACCTGCTCCAGATCCAGTGGTACTGCTGGGTTTTAACCGGTACCCCCCCAGACACCATAAGTGCAGGTGAATGTCCTGTACCACCATAGCCCATTGAGGGACTCCTGCCCCTCCGAGAGATGGGGCAAAGATCCATATCCTGAATCCCGAACCATAGACCCCCTCAGCTGAAAATGAACGCCCCCTAGCTCAAGATTTCCATAAGCTTTCTGACCCCCAAGGTGGACCCAAGATCCTGAGCCTGTGGAGAACTGAATCCTCCATATGGCTGGGGCAAGTGAGAGGTGGGGGGGCCGGCTGGGGAATACGACTGTTGCTGTGGTGGGGTCTGACCAGGAAGGCCGCAGTTGGCTTGGACAGGAGCAACTGGAGAGCCATATGTAGCAGGCAAGGTTTGGGTGGCTGCTGCTGCGTAGCAGAGGATGATACTGTTGGTGGTGGAGGTGGCGGGGGTTGTGGTGCTGACTGGGGTGGTGGTTGCTGCTTGAGGGTGCAGAGGAGGTACTGGATGAGAATTAGGATTAGAGGCAGAGGAGGGGAAAAAGAGAGGGAGGTGGAAGAAGCTGAAGGAGGAGTGGGGAGGGGTTCGAGATGAGGAAGAGCCAGAGGAAGGAGAGTAGACACTTACTTGACTGGAACTCTTTCCATGGTTTCCCCAATACCACCACCCGAGCCAGGCTGAGGAGGAGACTGAAGACGAGGGGGGTACAGGGGGCGGGATAATAGGACGATATACCTGCCGGATCGTGGGAGGGTTTGGGGTCAGATTGATGGGCTCTGCTAACCCAGGGGCACAGTTTATAGGGAAAACCATGACGATTGATGGGATATCTGCTGTTATCCTGATGCAACCACAACTAGATAGTGTGTGTAGGGGCATGAGGGGTGGAAGAGGATTGGAAGAGGATAGTTGAGAATGGCCAGGAGAAGGTATTCGGGGTAGTGCTGATCACACGTCTTGCCTGGGGATGGCTCTTTACTGCGGACTGTGGTTGGTTGAGGGGCACTGCAGAAGAAAAAAATGTTTAGGAAGGAATTGTAGAGTGAGAGGACTGATCATGCAGGTGTGAGGGAAAGCAGTTAAACTGAGGTGTAAATGCGGTTGAGGTGGGTGAAGGGTGCTTGTGGTGGAGGAGCACTAGGGCGCTTCTCTTGTGGGCTCTCTATATGAAGCAAAGTCCCCACTCTGTGAGCCAGAAGACGGTTTTCCAAAGCCAAGACTGACTGGAGGGGTGTTTTTAATGTGTAGCAAAGGATAATGTGGTGACAAAAGGGACCGTTGGAAGTAGGAATGAAGGTAGCGGTTGTCCTGCAGAGATATGATGGGTGGTCACTCCAGGGAAAAAGAGCGCCTGAGAAGGATGCCATGGGTGATGATATGCCGACAGAGCAGAGGAAGAGGGAAATGAGCCACAGAGCCAGTAGTGTTGCACCACGAAATGGAAAGCTCTGCAGGGCTTGAGTGTGCAGTGCACAGCAACAGAGAGAGAAAAGCAAGAGAAACAAGGAAAAAATGATCAGCAGTTAGGAAGTGGTGATTCTATAGATTATTTATGATATATTTCTGTGTTTTAATTAGATAATTCTCTATTCAATAACTCACCACACGAACCAGTTTGCCAAGAGGGGGTGCGAAATGGGAAAGAAGGGAAGAGGCAAGAGGGGGGTGCGCTGAGCACCTCGGGATTCCAAAGCAGAGTCAAGCCTAAACTGAAGGCATTGGCACTGAGGGATGGCATGATGTAGTCCATTATTCAAAAAGCCTGAAGCCTGTGAAAAGATGATTATTAAAATAAAGTCTAACAGTGCAGGATCAATCAAAGAGAATTTCTGACGAAATAGTTTTTGTATGCGCTTTTGGTCACCATTATACTCAAAAAGCTGGATGAAACAACAGAGGGTTTCCAGTAATAATACTTAATTTTGTTGGAACCGTACCTAAGCTCTTCCTGTGCCCCATGTCTCCGCCTTGTCCGAGGTGCCTGGGATGATGATTGTTGCATATCCTTGCAGAGCGGTTGTGGTGTTGGCAATAAGGTTGGACGGTGGAGGAGTCTGAGTCTGGATGGGAGGATCTGGAGCTTCCCATAAACCAAAAGGGAAAAAACAGAGGATTCAAATGCCGAGGGAATGTTTACAGAAGCAAACAGACACAATAACAAAGTATTGTGTACAGTTCTTATGAATAATGTAAAAATTTGGCATCAGCATCAATCATAACCATAAGAGAATGTTACGAAGGGTGAAATGGTCAATACTGCTGAAAACATTTACTTTTTTTTTTTTTTTACAGAAAAAACATTACACAATGCAACACACACCACACAATATCCTATATAATATAAGGTGTGTGTGTGTGTATATATATATTTATAATCTCTACATATATATATATATATATATATTATATAATTATATATATATATATGTGTGTGTTTGTGGGTGGTGTGTGTGTGTGTGTGGGTGTGGTGTGTTGGTGTTGTGTGTGTGTGGGGGTGTGTGTGACTTTTTAATAAGGCAATCAAACTGAATAAAAATCATGTAGGTTGGGAATGGAATTTTGATGTATTACCATGGATTTGGTTCAACTGTTTGTTGCTAAATTTAATAGGTGGTTTGTAATGTACTTGGATCAATTAACCATAAAGGGTTTCAGTATTTAAAAATTCCACTAATATTCTAATTTAAATAAGCACTAAATTATTAATTTTCTAACAGCAAATTTACTGTTACAATACAATATAAAAACACTGTTTTGTGTGTGTGTTTCGTTACTTGCTAAAACCATTCAAAACCACTGGTTTCTTCCTTTTAAAAGGAATTTTGACGGACTAAAGACAAGAACTCCCTGTATTGTATCAAACATCAGCCATGTGACATTGGGATGGATTCATTGTTCATCCCGCTGTTCAGACAGTGGGAAAAAGTCTGTGTTGGGGCTTATACTCATACTGAAAGCTGTATAGAGATATCAGTTTGACCACAGCTGGCATATACCTTTGCCCCATAGCCACCCACAAAGATTAGCTCTTTAATCAGCCTACTCACTTCCACATCCTCCTTCCAACAAAGCCAGCAGGATCTGATTTTGACACACTATGCGACAACCATCATCACACCAACAAAATATTATCAGCCATTCTCAATATGCCTCCTCTTCTCTATAAATTAGGCAATATGATGAACTCATCGATTGCAACTTATGAATGACAAAAACAATTTGATAAATCTTTCTATTTTATTTTATTGTTTTTTACTCGTCACCCACAGTACAGAGCTTACGCTTCAAGGTGTGCAATGTGATACCGAGTGTAGCTCAGCATTTTGATGGCCACGATATGGCTGGTTGGCCGGCCAATCAATGTCTTTTGCATAGTGCTTGCCAGACTGTTCGTGTTGTTCGTTTCATAGAGAGTGGCCAGTTCAGTTGACAATGGCAGTGTAGGATGTTGCTGCATGTAAGGACACAGACGCGCTCATGATATATAAAAAACCCCTCCACTGACTGAATTGCCTTGGAACACCCTTCACCTCCATCCTCAACAGGCTCGTAGTGTGAGTCCAGCTCAGTTAGTCTGATCCCTCTCACTCTGAGACCAGGAGTGGGAAGCCACAGGGCACCACAGAAGAGTGAGCGCGTGGGGAGGGGGGTGGGTGTGGGTGTCATCAACAGAAGCAGTGGAGTGACCAGAAAAAATCTATTTTAAACCTATTAAGAAAGACCGTATTCAACCTACATCTGCGAGTGGTTTGTACTGTAGTATTCGAAGCATTGATATAAAGAAATCGGTACAATCTATATGCCACAGCGTCATACATTTACTTCCCAATTCAGGCCCGACAGGACGCAAGACTAGATTTTATTGTCAACTCCATTAAATAGGACTCCCGGGCTCAATATGTCACCGGAATACGTGTATCTCAAAAGACCTAAATAAATTGTGACACAAGGACAACTCTGATGTCCAATCCTGCGGGGGTTCCATCTGGAGAGGCATGTCCATCTCTTTTAAAAACACCCATCTGGAGGCACACGAAGACTCCACGTAAGTAACTGGATAAAGGCTAATGAACTGGGGTGTTAACAGTTAAAATGCATGAGTAGAGAGAGCACATCCCGGGCTGCCAACTGCTTTCACTGATTGTACCTTTCCCTGAATAATTACATAATGTATACAGTTGCCATGGACAAAATTACCCTTATGGATGTTTTACTACTGTCTGTTGATACCGACCTTCTGGGGATCATTTCAGTTATGCAGAAAAAAAGGCAAGCATTGTTAGCTAAGCTGAGTCACTGCTTTAAAAACTGTTAAGGTCCATAGTATTTTTTTTTATGTTGCTACCATGGGGAAAAAGGTGCACATAGCATTAAAAAAAAAGGGACCATCAAGTTGATGAAATGGATGGGATCTGATCATTTTTAAATAAAAAATAAACTGTAAAATATTATGATGATCCCGACAAGCAGAGGTTCTCCTGCATCTGAATGTCTTATCATCATAAATAATAATGAATCATAGCAATCAGTATTCTCTCTCAAATGTGAGATCCATGTACATGAAATATTATTGCTGTGCCAACAAAGCAAGCAGTTTCATCTGGTAATGTGAGGGTTTGATAAGGTTAGCAGAATTGGCTTTAATCCCAAAGAGGCAAGCAGGACGATCAGGAATCGATGATGAACTGACAGAAATAAGTAAATAAGGATATTGTACAAACAGTTGGGTCAAAAGTATGGGGGGTTGGTGACGACAAAACTTTTGGTGGCTTTTTCTAAATATTACTTTTATTACAAATTATATCATCAGAAAACAAGTCAGAGTAGAAATGCAGAATGTCGTATTTGCTTATTTTATTCTAGGGAATATTGCAGATGGTTTATTAGACATGATTTACCCCATGCAATCTATTTTTAAAATCATATTGCACTCAGTAATTTTTAATCATAACAATGAACTTCCTTCCCCTTCCACCTCACAACAGCAGTTATTCTCTATGATCAAGTGGGCACTGGATGAGGGTGGACAAGAAGTCATCCCTTCAGCACCTGTCACTCATATGAGATTGCAAGAGCAATTAGCCAATTAGCCAAACAACAACGTCCAACAATCCAATCAATTACCAATTACAGAAACAAGTCCCGTGTTCCAACATTTTTTATCATTCGATAAAGCCATTTCACATGGGATATGAATGTCACGATAGGTAGGGAAAGAGAAGTGGTTATCTTTCTACTGAATTTAACAACCGCAGGATGAGCAAAAGATTTGTTATTTGATTTTTGCTTTTTTAAAGGGACCTACAACAAATACATTTTCTTTGTTTAAATTATAAGATCTAATTAATTACCAAGAAAAAACAGGAGGGGACTAAATTCAATTTAAGTATTTTTTTTAAAACCATGCATCATATTATATAATATAGTTTTTGATTTTATACTTTCGTTCACACTACTACAACTATTTTACAGTTCCAGTAATTACTTCCTCTCCTTTCTCACTTTTTTTCATCATGCTGGTCGTCTGACACCTTCAGTCATCAATTCCTCCTGTTAAACCCCACTCCTTGCCATTGGCTGTCTTGAGTGATTAAGCAGAATTTGACAATGGAGGGAAAAAAGGACTATAGGGAAAAGGTGAAACGGTTGAAAATAAAATAACAAACATGGAAGGAAATCGAAAAAACAAAAGGGTGGGTTAAATTAGAAGCTTGATTGAAATTCCATGTACAGAATGGAGCCAAGTACATAGCCTCCCCCCCCCCAACAGGTGCAATGTTTTTTACAGCCCCGCATGGGGAACTCAGTCACAGCCATAATCTCCATAGAGCCGTGCAGATGTGTCGTGCTGGTGTATGCTGCCCTAAGAAGGACACCGGGCCTGGTGAACCTTGCCATCAGGAAGAATGCCTTGTCCGTCTCACGACCAAAAATTCAGTGCGAAGAAGTCTCGATTAGCCACAGTGACTGGACAAATGTTATTCTGTTTATCTAATTTAATATAACACATGAAACACGATCCAATATTTGCCACGTGTGGGGTCCACAAGACACTTGTGTCATTTTATTTTTATGCTAATTTTTTTTTACCACTTCTCAGGTTTATCATTGCATAATAGTGCTTTCCAATGACCAAAGCCGCAGTCTCACTATCTAATATTCATTCAATAGCAGAAGCAGGTAAGGAAAGCAATTTTTCGGAAAAACTACAAGGGAGAAGCTCACTTTACAAAAGCGTTTTATTTCATTTATTCAGCTGGGGAGCTTTTCCGCCATGCAGCAGAGAGCAGCCACTGAAGCTTGTAAATCATCATAAGCTGAACTCTCATTAAGAGTCTGGTATTTATCAATCTGCCGATGAGTCTACAGCGAGCTCTCGAGTCAGAAACACAATATTCAAGATTCCGACAGAAAATAGAACGATTCCTCTTCGCTTGCTAAGAGTCAGCCCAGGATATGGGAGCAGTATCGCAGAATAACAAACGTGACCACACACGCATTGTGATCCTTTTTTAGGAGTGCGGTTGGAATTCCCCTACCTACAACACCCAGGGGTTTCCACACGTTCGGGTGATTGACTCAGAAGAATAGCACTATGTGGTCCTGTCATGTAAGAGAAAAAAGGAGCCACTCCAAGGTGTTGCAATGCACAAATGATAAGACTTCTTGTACACCTGTATGACACAGACAACCAAACAGGCACCAAGACTTTTGCATCAGTTGAAATAATAATAATAATAATAAATAATAATAATATATAATCATTAAATACAACCTACATGATTAATTTTTTTTAAACAGAAAGAAGAAGAAAAGAAGTCTACGAAGACAACGAATAGTTGCCTGATCCACCATATTTCATCATACACCCTAAATGATTCATAAATAATTCAAACTTGTACATTCACTTCCCGTGCCCATTAAACAATAGGGTAAAGTATGCTGTAGGTGAGTGGCACCCAAATGAAGTGTCCGACTGATACATAAATTGCAACAAGAGGGGCTAAGCCACCAAGAATGATTGCACGCGCGCTCTCGTGGTGGAAGCTGCTAAGATTGATTGGTTTGGTTCCCGGCGATGATAACGACATAGCGGTTGGCCTTTGAAATGTAAGTAGGCCGCGAAAATAGTGGACGCGTCCTAACGTAGAGCCACGACGCCGTAACAGTCCGTTTTAAGGTAGCAGCACAGTATATTTTACCGCTATTTAAATTCTTGCAATGCAACATTCCTTAAAAGTATCAACCCTTTTGAGCAAGCCTAATGTCCCCAGCAGAGCGGAATGGGTAGTTCCATGTATTTAAAAAACTTATGTTTGTGAGGGTCAATTGTAGAATTTTATAGTTTTTCGAAATCTCTTGGATATTTTATTGACGAGTAGTTGAGAGTTACAGCTTTGAGCTGTGATGCTGTATTGTTATTGATGTTCTTTTTGTTGGTGGAGTTGCAATACGTTGCAGTGGCGTTTCTTACGTTATGTTTACTGTGTGAACGTCTCGGTCACGCTGTTTTAATTTCATGAGGACCATACACCTATGTGGTACGTTGCAAGAGACGAGTTAAAACGACAGTATCCTCAAACAACAGATATGGTCTTTCTCGGTAGAAGATAACGATAGGCTACGCAACGTTTTTTTTTTTCTTCATATAGAAGTAGTCAGCAGAGTTGTCATACAGACGTTTAAATATATCAGCCAGTGGTGTTTGTGACATGTGTAAATGAATAATACTTGTTGACTGCAAATTGAACGGTAAAACCTGAGTTAGTCATTTTAACGTTCAAGTGGAATCTACATATTTTTCTTAATTTAAACAAAATGTACATTCCGAAAATAAACCTAGTCGATTTAACTGACAAATACGCGTTAGCTACAGAGACGAGCGCATACATAGTAGCGACCAGTTCATCCCCAAAACTGTGAATGTTCTAATTGGTTGCCTCCAAGGATAACGCTGTGTCAACGGGGCGTTTGTTGTCCCGCATTATCACTAAGCCGATATTAGCGTGTATTAAAGTACGGCAGGGCAATGTTCCGGTCGGGCGCCCCAAGTGCAGAAGGTTTTGATTTTTCATTTGTGATAAACGCTAGAAAGCTCTAGCTAGCAACATCATCCCATCCCACCCTTTTCGCCCCTCTCCACCCTTTTTTGTCTCAGTTACCTTCGTATCACGCATTAACTCTACAATCGCATTCCTGCATTTTCAAGGGGCACACCCTTCCTCCCTCAGAAAGACAATACTGATGGCTGTTCGTTGAGCAGCGACAATGTAACGCGTCAGTGGTATGATGAGCACAGCACTTAGGCGGAGAGTGGGAAGCTGCATTGCATTGGCGTCCGTCGGCTGGGCTTATTGTTACAGCAGCGAGCATATTTGTGATCCAGTGCATTGGGAGAAGTTTACATTGAACGGGCGCCCATTCCCTGCCTTCGCCGATCTCTCGTACACTAATCCCGTTCCAGGCCCAGATCACCGAATCCTGGCCGGAAATTTCTATTCCATTTAAAGAAGAGACAAGGGAGAAGATGGCGAGTAGACAGGGGGAAGGGGAGGGAGGGGTATTTCCTAAATTCTAAAAACATATATTCCCCGTGGGTCCTTCCTCTGCGCTCATGTTGTTTATCCGTTCCTCGTTTCACAAGCAAGTCCCAAGAATCGGATACAGCACAGAGGGGGAGAGGAAATGGAGGGGAGAAGGGAGGAGGGGGAGATGGAGGATACAGAGGGGAGTCGGGGAGGGGGGGTGAAGTAAGTATTTACACCAACCACCGCCACCACAAAAAAAATCCGGTTTCTTCCTCCCCTCCCCGCTTTTGCCCTCTTCTTATATATCTCGTTGCCTATTGTCCTTCGTAGCAGAAAACAGCCAACGCGGTGGATGCATGCACGTCTAATTCTGATGCCCTGCTTGGTACACCCACGACACGTGCTTGATTGTAGCCTATTTTCCTTAGTTTGTTGGTATGCATTCACAAAAATTATCGGTGAGATAATAGGTCTCTATAAATAGTAGTCAAACGAGCGTTGCGGTTTCTTTTGATGCAAGCTGTTGGCCACAAATATGGACTCATGGATACATATATTCGCGGGCGTATAGGTAGCCTCCTGTTCCGAATACAAAGTAGTGTCTTGTTAGGTTCATAAAATCCGCCGAAGGTATAAAGAATTAGGCAAGGGACCAGTGTCATGCTTCAATGCATCACATTAAATGTTACCAACGCACGGGATTTCAAATCGCTCTTTTCAGGTATTTAGCCAAGAAGACGCCATTTAAGAGTGGACTAACAGGTCACACATAAACCCTCTCTCACACACGCCCCCTCTGGCCGACTCGCTTGTCCAATTCACACATAGCAGTCTGTCTGGAAGTCTCGTGCGTCGTGCCGCCTTGTAACAGCGAGGCTACGAGGTATGGACGTTCTCCTCTCGTCTGGTCTGTGCACAGAGGCGCGCACTGGACACTGAAACATGAGTGACCATCTCACAGCACTAAATAATGGATTCGACTTCACCAGGGAAAGTAGCAATCAGATGTCAAGTTGGCTCATTTTATTTTATTTTTATTAAATAATGAAAAATTACATTTCATTTGATAAAACTATAAACAACTCTTTAAAAAATAGGAACCAATCTGATTCATGAAAATATTGGACAGCATTCACTGAAACTGTGTTCCATGATGATAGTAGCAAAAACAATTCCAAAGATATAAAACTCGGGTTACCTGTGAAACAGTAGCATAAAGTCTAATACATTATCTATGACTGAAGCACTGAAGCTTGCCCTTTAAACCCAGTAAAAGATGTATCCCCCAACACCCCCATTTAAAACCAACAACAACATCTCATGTCTTTGTCTTCCTCTTTTCTTGAGTTTGAGGGGCTCGGTTGAATTCAGCCTGTTAAAAAGCAAGATACATATTGTGAAAATGCCGCCAAAATATATTTCATGGCAGTCCTGCATGCTTTTGTTCGATGTACAAACAAGGCATTCAAGTGCTCTACCCAGGTAACGGGGTTGGAGGTGCATCGTGTGGCCGCTTTGTGGCCCAGAGCCTCATTGTACGAGGGGAGAGAGCTGGAGCCCTGTTAGACAAGGGCAGGACTCGGATTGTGGCTGCCAATTCCACACCCATCCGTACAGGAACCCAAACCTTTGGGGGGAAAAGATGCAGAAAAAAAAACAAATAGTGGGATATTGCTGCATAAAGGGGCATATATATAGCTTGTGGTTATGGATTGCATGCACGTACCTGCCCCCTCTTGAATTTGACTCTGTTCTTGTAGCAGTAAATGCCCAAAACAGTGGCCTATAATCGCTGTTACGACAATAGCCACAATGCAGTACCAAAACCGACCACATTCCACTGGGGGTGAAGACTTGCAGGAAAAAGAAGGTCATAATATCAAACACACAATAACATTTTAATGTTTATTTATTCATATCTGTTTTCTTTTGGTACAATCTTGAAAATACTGGGTTATCATCCAAGGTATAGGTCTGAGAATAACATAAATACCTAAGACCTATTTGTGAGTTTGCATTCGCTTATGCTATGATGACAGTAGCTAGACATTCAATCTTAAAATACTAGCCGTGCCATAGAACTACCATTTAAGAGTGAAGGCTGCTGCTTCAGTCCAAATAAAACTAACAATGAGACGACGTTGTAAGTTCTGTATTGAAAATTATTCCAAATGGTTCAATGTCCATTATCTTAATAAATAAAACTGGAAAATACATGATTAACCCTTTAAGCCCTGAGGGGCATGTTACCCATGAAGTTTAAAGCTGATGAGTGACAACACAAAAATATGACTCATAACAGTACAGAAAAGTGTAGCAAGGAGATTAAAGGTGGTATCGTTGATAGAAAACTTTTTGTTACTGTCAGTAGAGAAAATTTATTCATTTTGGGAACAATCTCATGCTGAGAAATAAAATGGATAAAAATGTAAGAAAAATTTGAGTGCTCAAGAGAAAATTTCATATCTGTCTTATTTGCCATTCAATATTCAGGACAAAAATAACGGTGGGACCATTCTTTTTTTGATGATGTTACCCCGCATGTTAGGATGTATTTTGTCTCAGCTTGTGGTGATTAGCATAAAGTATCCAAAAGTACTGTATTTTGGAACAAGAGAGCATTTTTGACTTCACGGAAGGGATTTAAAAAATTGTTGTTTTCTGATGGCCATACACAAAAACAAATAACTGAATCATGACTCCAAGAACGTGAGCAAGGGAGAGGTCAACACGGTAGGTACGTCTGATGGGAACGTTTCTATATCTTTAGGGAAAGAAAATTTTGCATTCAAATATTTTCTTGTTGAAGAAATAGGTGATAAATGTAAGAATAAAGTAGTGTGGTAAGGGAAATTTCTAAATACTATGTGACAATTTAAATATCTTATGAAAGAAATAAGTAGGAAGAAAAAAGTTCTTTGGTGGAGTTTTCCCAACATGTGTGCTGTATGGCTTAAAATTTTTATGGTGCTATTATTGAAGTAATCAAAAGTTACAGCATTTGTTAAACCAAAGGTAGCTCTGTTCTCTTAGCCCTTGACAGTTGGAAATGTTGTTTGAATTGAAGTAAGCCTCACTAAAGTTTATCACAGCCCCAAACATTATACGTTTCTTCACTCCATGAGACCTTTCAAATGGACATTGAACCATAACTGTTGCGCTGTAGGATGTGTTGACAGATTAGAGAAATGGCACAAAAACATTTTTCATAAACTATGAAAACATATTTTTCTATTATTCGCAAATAAGTCAGCACTACTTAGGCGTTAATCAAAGTGGCAATGCATTAAAAAGGTCAGACTCCAAAGGTTTCCAATGACACCATTTTGGGTTGATCAAGAATGGATTTTGGAAAAAAAAACGTTTTTTTTTCTTAATAGGGGGCGCCCCCGCTTCGGCGGGACACCCGTTTAGAAACTGGGCAGCACTAGTAAGCCCAAATTTATACTTCATGCGTCTAAATACGGGTTGTGCGTAGCAGCGTAGCTTCGCCGTAGGCTGACGTGCACCTCTCCAAAAATCTAACCAGCGCGTCATTTACGCGGACGATTGGTCTGCTACCATGCCTACCTCCGCATGTGCTTGCGTTTTGTGTGTTTATGTGCACTTTTAAGTATATTTTAATGTTTACACCTTCTGTATATAAAATAAAAAACAAAGCAAAGAACAAGTGTCTTTTCATTTTTATACTACATGCCATGATACATCAGTAGTTGTCCGCAACAACAATGTTAATCTGCCGTGGTACAAGTCCCTTGTGGAGAGGGAATGAATGCCCAATCTTCTCCTGTTCCGGTGTTTATCTTTTGTACGTTTTACAATAATGATGTGATAGTTATTTTGCCGCAGTCATAGATGATTCTCGACGAGCCGCTTTTTCTTCGGCTTTTGTCATGGTACAGCGGTTACACCAGCAACATGCCCTGGATGCTGCAGATAGTGTTTGGCACGTGGTATGGCACGTCGACGCGGACAAGGACGTGCAATTTTTATGCTATGGCGTGTTTCAGGAAGTTACAAATAAAAGCGCAATGTAAAATACAGTTGTTTATCTGCTGCGTTGTTGGGTTTTAGGGTATGAAATATGAGCAATATCTTTGGATCTCATCGAGCGGATTATGTTAACTCGGGGCTATTTATGCAGGAGACAAATATGCATGAAGTTTCAAGATCTATGCAGGTTTCGTAAAGTTTACGAATAAAAACGAACATTCTGCATTAGAGTTATTTTCGTTGCTGTGCCTCAGTGCGTCTGTCGGTTTAATGTGTTATAGACTCTATGAACGAAATCTTTCGCTTGATCGATGGATTTAGGTCATTTTTAATGGGGGAAGTTTCTGAAAATAATTCGTTGCGGTTTTCAACGATCTAGCCTATGCATGTTTTCTTAGTTACGAGCCGAAAAGGGCCAAGGGGACTGCAACTCTTTTTGTGCTACGCACATGTCCTAATCTTTTATGTGTTACGCTTTTATGAGAGATATCTTTAGATCTGAAAATGAATGATGGTGAGTTTTTTTTTTTAAATAGAGATTTTTCTGCAAATAATGACTGCCATTTTCTATGATATAGAATATGTATGTTACATGAATTACGGGGGGGGGGAAAAAAATTGCCAACAGATTTTTTTTGCTACTTATTATTATATTTTTTTTTTTGTTTCATAAGGAAAATCTTTATATATAGATGACGGATTATCAGGATTTGTAATCAGGAGAATATGCTCTAAATAATTTTTATGTATATTTGTAAATTATGATTTTTTTTGTTTTGGAATGGAGCAGCAAATAAATCTGCATACTTGGGAGTAATCAAAGTGGCATTACATTGTAAAGTCAGACCTCTGAGGCTTGTCAAATGTAGCCATTTTTGTTGATCAAGGCCGTGGTTTAAAAAAAAAAAATGAAGTGATTTTTCATGGAGGGGGCGTCCGACTGCGGTACACCCTGTTTAGAGGGAGCGGCTCCGCGCTTGTTAGTTGCCTTAGCATATAGGATTTGAAATTTTTGTGGATGAGGTGTCTCACTTAACCCCTCACCTAGGGTTTAAAGGGTTAATTAAAAAAAACAACAACCTTACCATGATGCGAACACTAGTCTCCCAAAACTGGCCTTGTTGGAAAAACAAATAATTAGCACGAGTAACTGTACATAAACATGCTTTTTTTGCATTCGCATCAAATAGTGGCTAGAAAGCCTTCCGTTGTGTTCACTTTCTTTGTATTACACTCTTTTTCTTACCGTGTGTTGTCAATCTTAAAACACTCTCTCGGCCTCTTCATATGAACATATTTCCCCATGCATTCTCTCTGGTAGATTGGCAGGCACCATAACTCAACATCCCAATGTTCAACATGTTTACGTGAGAGAAACGAACCTGCTGACTCCTCTAGAACACTGAGGAAACCAGAGGAAATGAAGTCCTAATGAGAAATCAGGCTTCATACCACAAACATACTTTAAGTACACAGGGAACAGTAGCACTATTAATTAAATTAAATTTAAAATTTATGATTTAGCCAGACGGCTTTTATCCAAAGGACTTACAGGGCTTCAGGCTATCATTTTTACTAATCAGGTGTTCCAGGGAAATCGAACCCCCAACTTGCGATCTTGTTAACGCAGATGCTCTACCACTTGAGTACAGGAGACCAATATGGTAATGAAAGGACAGCTAACCACAAACATACAGTTAAAAAATAAAAAGAATTTAATAAATAAAATATAAAGATATAAACTATTCATTATGTTGCATTCAGAGTAAATAAAACAAACAATGTTTCCATGCATCTAAAAGTTAATGTAAACGAGCTCAGAGGTTTAATTGAATAAGTGCATGGGAGGAAAACCAACCAAAAAACCCCACCTAATACTAAAACAGTTAGAACAATAAAAGAAAAAAAACCAAGAATTTCATAAACACTGGATATTAAAAAGTGTTTTAAAAGTTTATTATTTACCATCATTTGTCTATTGTAGGATAACTCTGCCCAAACAGATGCAGCAGGGATATCAACTGGAAAACATACACTGAAAACCCCAGGCATTGTACTGTTCAAATAAATATAAAAAAAATTACAAGCTTAACAGGCTATGTTGTGATAATCCATATAGACGATTAATAAAAATAAAAAAGATAGACAAAAATATTGAATAATACAGAATACTTTTTGCGGTCCTCTATCTGTCATTCACTACTCAATAGCAAATATTATTTATTTACATTTAACAAAAAAAATATATATATCCGTTTAATAGTAGTTTCAACACATGCAAATGAAATGGACACACAGAGACAAAATTGTGTGCAACACGGGGAATGACTCAATATTTTGTATTTTTAAATAAAGTTAAATAGTGCCTATTGCCCATTCATTTAGAACAACAATCTGTAGCACAAAAACGCACGACGAAGTAGGGCCAGAAGTAGAACGCAAAACTGCGTCTAAAGAAAAACCGACATGGGTCACCGCCGCTTACCTTGACACTCTTTGTGCTCAGTAGAAGGGAACTTCAAAAGAAAAATACTTCAGATTTTTACAGAGATTCCTGCCTTGCTGCTGGTAAATGATGGCTATAGCTAAACAGTTCGAAATTTCAATGTTTGGTGTTTTAATTGAAATTCTCACCTTATATATTATAAAAAAAAGATTCACTGTGTTCACAGCACAGCGACTATCTTAAAGCATCGGGGACGAGACAAACCAGTGTGGGACAAAGTTCACAGGCCGCGAGGGATTTGTAGGAGGGGGGCAGTTGGGAAGGCGACGGAGTTCGGTGACCTTCCTGAACACCTCTATAAACAAAGGTGCTTTAATCGCCCCCCTTACGAAAAACCATTAGTATCAGTAAGTTTTAGTGCTGTATCTACGTGCAATAGGTGCTGTATATATCTCAGTTTTAAAAAATTTAAAATGCCATTCATCATCTGCATTTAACAAACAAACAACGCTCCCCAGTGCATCTTCAATAGCTTCCGGTTTCAAATGCGCCTTGACTGGATCAACCTTCCTTTTCAAAGATAGGTATGTATAGACCCCTTTCCTTATCAGCAAGAGCCGACCTGACAACAGCTCTTAATTAACGAAAGTCAGTCATAAAGATGTGATATTTGTTTTATATTATCGTTAAAACGTGAGGAATCTGTCAGTGCGTTCATAACGTTATCACACTCGAATTGTATGAGAAAACGACGCCATGCTGCTAATATTTCATAAGTCAGTAAATTCAGAATCTCGCCTTGCTGTTGATTCCCTCCCAGAGACTGGAAATGTTCCCTGTCTCACATATGGGAATCATTTAGCAACAATTGCTTGTAATGCGCAGGGTAGTTCTCTTATCTGACTCTTATGAGAGTAGAGTGTGAATTACAAATAGAGATGAATAAAATTGATATGCAGCTAAATCGTCTGTAGGAAAAAAAACAAAACATTAAACTTCAATAATAAATAAAAAATTAAAAAATAAAATTGCATTACTTTAACAATTACTTCCTCATTCCTCAGTTTAAATTATCTGAAGCCAAATCCGAAAACGTTATGTGTGAAAACTGTTATGAATACTTTTAAAATGAATCACTCAACAATAAACCATTCACCCATAAAGTCTTACAAGAAATGGTTTAAGACATGTTTTATTTGTGTACAAAAGAATATTGTAAGTGATCTAGATACAAAATTTGAAGATAATGGTGTCTCGGATATTTCTCCAGAGCCAACAAAAACACAGCTTAAATAAAAAAAAAAAAAAATAAACTGAAATAATCATACTTGACATGAAATTATATTGAAATGAAATGACTGAGAATCATCCTGTTACTTGGCATTGTGTAATTCTGTTTAACATTTCTCTAAATTAAATAGTGCTTTGTTCTTATTTTCTGCAGCTGGACAAACCTGATCTCCAAATTAGAATTTGTCACAGTTTGAAAATAAAAACCATCCGCGTCCCTTTGATTAAAGGCTGTAAGCATGTAGCCACTCCCTCTGGAGACAAGTATACCATATGAAAAGCACCTAGTCTTGTTTTTCTCACCCTAAATCCAGCTGCCTACCCATTTTTACAGAGTGACTCACTCTCTAACAAAAACAATTAATATCATGCTTTGTTAGTAAATTCATTTAGCAATTCCTCTGTATGACTTTTTTTTTATCACTGTCCACTGAACAAAAGGTTACAAAAAATCCCAAGCATGTCATATACAATAACACGCATTGAACCTGGAGACAGACTGCCTTATTCTGCATATATGCACAAATAGAAGTACCTTCAAAAAAGACATCCAAATGGAAACTAAAACAAAAGAAAAACGAGATCAAAAATAATCCCAAGAAGAGAAAATAAAACCACACGATTTGTCCATTTTAGTGTTTAACTACATAAGATAACTATTCATCATGACAAAGCTAGGTGTGCAAACATGTACACACAGCCTTTGGTTTGTATGAATACTAGCATTGCAGATACTGGACCTTGTTTTATCATCAGGAAGAGATTAATGAAAACAAGCTGGCTGTATATATTCTTGCCACTGATGGATGCAAGGTGTAGACTAGAGCAGCTTTCATTTCAGTGCAGTCTCACTGACTCGATGAATCTCCCCGAGAGAAGACAGACTTGAACAGAGCACTGGGCCAATAAATACTGTCTGACTTATCTTTTTGAGTAAGTAACCCAATATATGACATATGATGAGAACCATCAAAGCTTTATTGTGCTAACTTATGTTCGCTATGTGCTTGTTTAAATATACATTGTCATACTGTTCACCACACCTCCCTCAGTGGTGATTTTTTTTTAATCTCTTCGCGGGCACACAATCAGTCTGCGATCCATAATACCGCGGGGTGGAAATAAACAAATACTGTGGCTTGGAATCTAAAATCAAGAGCATGATTTTACAAGGCACTAAATAAAACATGTGGATCTAAATAAGACTCCTCGCTTCTTCCAACAGATTCACGGTTCGCTCTCATTTGATATTGCCTAGTTTCTTCTAGGAAACCAGTTCTTACATATACATACTGTAAAAGTTTTTACCAAAACACTGATGCATACAGTGCCACACACATACACACACACACCGTAGACATATACACCAGGCGGAGGAGGGCTTCAGTCTCCTAGGCAACAGTGCAGAGGCAGCCAGAGCAGGGTGGGGACAGCCACCACTCTTCTGCTTCCCTCGCTGATTAGCAGGAGTGGTGGACTTTCTGTCTCCTGAAACTCCCTGAAGACAGACGGTAATGCGACTTTATCACAGTGCAATAACATAGTCAAACTCCTAGAAAGAAGTGCTGAATGTCTTATTCCAAATACCTTAATTGCTCGCACAACCTCCATGAAGGCGTCCTCCACATTGTTTGTCGGTTTCTTAGCTGATGATTCCATATAGTAGATCCTGTTGTTTCTCGGGCAAAAACCATTATGGCCCTCATCTCTTTGAGATCTAGTTGGAAAACACATACATATGAATTGGCAGCCTATTTAGGGGTTTGCCATCAAAATTGCAGTAATTTGTGCAACAGGGAAACGCTATAAACTCTCTGCTGGTCAAGATCTGATTTGTTGCCAACAAGAACCATAGGAAAGTCATCTCGATCCTATCACCCGCAATATCTGAGTGTGAAATTTCTGAATTTCATCATAACTGAAACAGAAAAGAAAGTGTTCATTAGAGTGACAGGATTTTGGCTCTACAAACAGGACAAAATAATATAACATCATACAGAGATCATAGAATGTCATTATAATTGAATCTGATCTTGGGGATAGTAGCCTGTAAAATTAAAATTACAATTGATAAATATTAAAAATAAATTCTCTTTTCTGAGTGGTTATTACTGCTGACAAAAAAATGACGGAAGATTTTCGTTTCCCTGACAGAAAAAAAAAGACTAATTATTGAAAACCACTCGTAAAAAAAAACTGAACACCTCAGAAACTAAAAACAAATGGCAAATTACATTCATAACAATTTAGTTTAAAGTGTGATAACGCCAAATTCTAACACTCACCATCATTAAACATACAAACTGCGTTACCAAACTTCAATAACAAAGACAGTGCCTAGAACTGTAACGGCATTTAATGTTTTTTACAATGATACCAGTTAGCAGTCCAAGTCACCTCTGTAAAGAAACTTCTTACCTTTTGACGCGCCACGCAAATAGGCCTCAGTTCAGCTGGTGAGGTTCACCTGATCACATGAGCACCTCACAGCACTCTTATTCTCATCACAGACACATTCGGTGGTTTATTTTTGAAACACCCACATGGCCACATACAATAATAATCTCCCTCTGTTCCCGTCACACAGAGGGTTAGGAACCATCTATTCCCCTGCCTCTCTCATGCACCAACAGACACAAGCCCACTCTGGAAAACACCTACCTGCCACTGCCATTAAGATCAACGCATAGAACACCCAAGAAACCCTCTCCGAGCGCATGTAAGGCTCTCTTCATCGCTCCGAACTCTTCTCTGTGGTCTGGCCTCTGCTGTGTCCAGGACTAATGAACAGGCGAACGACACACAAACCAAATTAATAAAGGGTACCATGAAAGATTAGCTCATCCACACAAACAAGTTACATTTTGTGGTGCCCAAATGCAACCATAACTGACTGACACGCAAACTTTGCTTTAGGCACAGACGGCAGGGGTATTCTCTAACTGACAGCAAGTCAAAACAAAACCTGGGGCGTGAACCCTCAGTCAGCAATGAAGCATACTGATGCACCTCTGACCAAAAATCTCCCTTCTTGAGGTTAACCTGTGGAGTTTTTAACACTCATTGTCCGTCCTATAAAGAACACATTCATTCCAACATACTGCTCCAATCGGCCCCTTTCCATCCACGGTGCAGATTTTAGTGTACGCCGAGTCTTCAATGGCTGGGCTCATAGTCCGACACAAAGTATGACTGTTAAAAAGAAAACAAACAAAAAAACATTTTGCTGTTCACCAGCCCTTAACGAGGCTTTAACATGAAGGAACATGCGTGAGTGTTCCAACCGTACCAGAACTCTACAACTCTGCATAACACCCCTCACAGTAAATACTTACACTCATACAGCGCATTTGCCCAATGTTACGCCATAAATACAAATTATTTCATACAAAGTCCTCAAAACGACACCTCACCTGAATGAACTGGAATAGTGAGGGCGCTTTTCCCCACACCTCCACCGCCCACGACCACCAACTTATATCTTCTTCATTTGACATGGTCGTAATTCCCTGGAAATATGAAACATTAGGTTATAAAACGCGAACTTGGGTCTTCTTATTCGACTGGAAACTGTTTTAAATGGAATAGTGCTCCACGAGCATAAAGATTTAAGACCGTAGCCTGAAAGGCCCTGGATCGTTGAAAAACCGTACAGTGGGATACATTGTTAGATTTGATCGAGTATGATCACAATCCAATCTCAGGTTAAACTTACAGAACAATGTTGTGCGACTGATAACGCGAAGGAAAAAAAACAAATACCGTGCTGGTCTGGGACAGTGATCGCCGATTACCTTTCCCGCACCGCCTGAGTAAATTAGCCTTCTGGTGGCAAGTTAGCAAACTCAAAAGTCAACTTATTCCACTCCCAACCCGCGGAAAACTCTGACAACTTTAATAGGCGAATCCGTAAGTTTTGGGCCTACAAACTCTCCTTTGTACAAGCCGATACAAGCCATCTGCTTAGGGAGATAAAAATCGAATTCCAGGTTTAAATGGATGTCCGCCCTTGGATCTTTCTGGTGATTTCTGGAGTCTCTCTTGTTTCCCGATGCTTTTTTTCAAGACCAGGGGCAACTTTTTCGTCTCTGCCGGGGTTCTGTACGTTCGCCTGAAGTGGGCGGGGCTTTAGGCGTTGTTTTTTTTCATCGAACGCATGATTTCGTAATCGGTGAGCCTCGGAGAGTTCTAATGGCTGATGCGCAGGATCGATGAGTGATTCTGCTGTTATTTCGCTTGCATTCCGCGTAGGAGCAGGCTATATGATAAATGTGTGATTCGGCGAAGCTTTCCCATATTTGGACAAGGGCCTGGTTTCCTTTCGTTACAGTGGATGTTTACATTGAGCGTTAATTCAGGATTCATTGGTCATTTTTATTCAGCTTGTGATTTTATTTAGCTTCCAAATAGATTTAAAAAGGGCAAAAAACAAAAAATAACACGATATGTAGCTAAATAAAATATTTTGGGGGTCAAAAAATGAACATATGAAATGTATTCATAACTGGTGATTTTTCCCTTTTAGTACTTTAACATTTGTTTCAAATTCTTTTCCCGTAATTCTTTTGTGATACTTGGTGATACTTGGCTATAATAACAAATTACTATTAATATTAATAATAATAATAATAATAGCAATTTTTTATAATAAAAACCGATGTTGGATAGATAATCGTGGGGGATGCTGGATACGGTTGTTTAAAACGAAAATCTCCGGGATGGACAAACTCCAGTGTAGACAAAGTTTTTAGGACACCCCCCAGCTGTCTCCCTTCCAACATTTCTGAGGAAAAACCTTATCTTTTTTTGGGGACAAACCAGGGGGGAGTAATTTGTAGAGGTTTGCAAAATTTCCGCAAAAAAAAAAATAAAAGTATAAATGTAATTCACTAATGGTTTTTTTAAAAAATAGCTCACCCAAAAATGAAAAAAGCTGAAAATGCACCACCTCAGGCCACCCCGAGTTAGAGAGGGGGGGGTTTTTTTCTTCCCAACGTTTGGGAAAACTTAACATTGCACACTTGTTTACAATGGGGGTTTGGCGTGAATGGGTGCCGTCAGAAGAGAGTCCAAACAGCTATAAAAACTCACAAAATCCACACCATCAGCCCATACGAATGTTTTATGAGGTAAAAAAACTGGGTGTGGCAATTTATTCACTGTGCTCTGACTAAATAGGGGGACCCAGCAAATAGGAAAAAATTGAAGATGAAGCATTATTACAAAAACCAGGTTTTCCTTCAAAAGAGTTAAATGTTGATGGGAGCCCTGTGGATAGTTTGAAGATTTCACTGAAAAAAGTCCATTGGGAAACAAGTGATGAAATGTAATTCCCAAATCTTTTCCCAAATGAAGAAACAAACTATTACTCTAGGAGGGCCGGAGAAAAAATTTTCGAAATTTAAATTTTTTGGGGAGCTTTTCCCTTTAAGAGGGAACAAAAACCATTCCCCTATTGATACAGTGAAATTTTGTCTTTTAAAACATTTTTTTATAATTATCAAATTTTGACGCTAAAATGAAATAAAAAATTAAATGTTAAGACAATGGGGCAGAATAAAATAATTGTCTTTATTGAACAGTTTTCAATACAATTTATTTTTTAAAAATTCCCCCTGAAAAATCCCCCTTATAAAAAACAATTTACAGTTTTTTTCAAAAATAAAGTACAGGCGGTGTGTATTTATGAAAAAACACACTTGTTCTTGAAGAGTTCGTCATTTCACCAGCCCACGATGCGGGGTTTGTAAATAGACTTGGAGAAACATGCAATTTTCTTTAAATAAAAAGGGGGGCATTACCACTTTTAAATATGTTTTTTCAGCCTAGTTCATTTATTTTATTTATTAGTCCAGTGTACACCCTTGTTTAACCTGTATTTTTAAATAGTGCGTTCTACCCAGTCTTTTTCAACATCGTACGGCAAAGAGCTGTCCATTTTAACGGGGGCCAAGTAGGACCCCCAACAGCAGCGTTGCCCCAGTCCAGTATTTTGTTGACTGTAGATGACTGGAGAAAGGGGCTCTGGCTCCAAAACCCTACCCCCCACTGCTTCAAACCACAGTAAACCCCTCCCCAAAAGTCCCGGGGGAGGGGGGTTTCAATACCACTGGTCCCCTTGTCTGCCTCTGTGATTTTGTTTGAATGGTCCTGGTTTTTTTTTGTGGCTCCATATTGCTTGGGGTCAGTGGCAGTTTTTTTCTTTTTCTTTGTGGGTTTTTAGAGTTGAGTTTTTTGAAGCTTTCATGATAAACCGTTTGCCCTTTTTTGGCCTCTTGGATTTGATTTTATGGTCCATTTGTCTCTGCCCGGCCATCTAAGCCCCGACTGGTCAACTGGGGAATGCTTTTTCTGAGCCAGGGTTCTGAAGACCCTCCTGGGAGTCGAGGAAAAAAGACTCAAAGGGTTAGGGAAAGAGTAAGGGGTTTTTGGTTTCTCCGTAGGACGGAATCTGAAAGGAAGTAGGTTGGGAGTTTGGATTTGGCATCGTGTGTCGAGTGGATGTTGACTGGTCTTTGTTGATTGGGGGCGGAGAGGACGCCCGAGCTTGTTGAAAGAGATAAGGTAAACTTGCCCTTTTAAACCCCCAGCGTTGGCCGGTCGAAAATTGCCATTTTTTTGGGGTTTTTTTCCCGGTGCCCTTCTCGGAGTCCTCCTTGACCTTAATAAAACGTTTTTGTCCGTTTTTTGAAGGTTCAGGTTATTTTCAGGCCAGTGGAAACGCTGCTGTTTTTTCATTTGGGGGTGTAGGCAGTATCCCCAAGTTTGACTGACTGCGGGGAAGGTTTTTGTTATTTTCTTTAAGGGCAGCTTTCCCCCGGAAGAGCGCAGCTCCCCAAGAAGTTAAAGTTCGGGGAAAAAAGTGGGTCTGCGTTTTCACAAACCAAAGAAACGGGTCAGATCATGATTAGCTTATTTGAACTCGCATTAATAAAATGAAAAAAAAAATAAAAAAAAAAAAAAAAACATGAAGGCCAAAAATAAAAAAGAAAAGTAAAAAAAGAACCAAATCTTTTCATTTTTTACCCTTTCTATCTCAGAATTTTTTGATGCAAAAAGTCAGGTTTTTTTTTTTTTTTTTTTTTTTTTTTTTTACACAGAAAATGGCAGCAGAAGTAAAACAAAACAACATATGCACATTACCTGTATGCATGATCCAGATCCATTTTCAGGCTATACATGACGTAGGCCACAGCAAGTGCTGGAGACCGAGAGATTCCTGCAGCACAGTGGACCAGGACTGAGCAGCCACATGACATGGCCCCATCTGAAACAGTTCATTTGTTTTATTAAAAATATTATACATGCAATGACACCTAGAACCCACATTTTTCTACCAGATGTATAAAAATAATTCTCCATTTTAAATTAGCATCATATTGTTTTTGCACAGACGAAACAAATCAATTTCCATAGCCACAGCTCTGTGCATCGATGCTAGAAGTATTAATGATGTGATGCAAATGCAGGCTGATGTAAGCAGGGGGATTCCGGGTCCCTCACCAATGAAGAGCAACGCCTGAGGGATCCAATGAAGCAGGTCATCCCGCAGGAGAGTCGTCTATTGGGATACGGAGGGTGACTCTGGTATCGTGAGGGGTGGGTGCCGAAATGAAGCTGGGTGGGCACATCGGCTCACTCATTTAACCAGTCTGAATGCCTCCGGTCGGACAAACCATCCTGATGGATGTACGAATACGGGTTGAGAGGTATGAGAACGACACTTCTTTTTCTGCAAAACACTGACGAGTAACAAACTCTGTAGCAAATAACATATGCAAAAAACTAACTTACGTAGCATATGCCAATTTTAATATGGTTTAGGGAGGATTATGTACTCTTCAGCTGAGGAAAAATTAGAGAATTGTAAATATACCTGCGTAACGTCAGTCTTCTGGCACCAAGGTAGATAGGCGGCATAATACTAACCACCGGTGGCCGCTCGGACTGACTGTCCCTTAGTAGATACCCACTCTTATTTTTAAAGAAATAGTCTTCTTAAATATTCATAATCGAAAACTATTGGTAGAAAAATACACTGAAAATTACTGGCCTTAGTCCATTACGCAATAAACACACCATCCTGAGTCCTAAATTCCAGGCTAATTATGTCATCCCTAAAAGTTTTCACGAATTGCATTTATAAAAAATTGTATATACATTTAGTCTTCGTCCAACAAACTAGAAAGCTTGTACTCACCAGTTTTAGTGTCAGTTATGGATATGCTCCAGAGTTGCCGTAGGCAATCAAAAAAAGGTTGAAAAAAGTCCCACGAACTGCTTCTGGGTGCCGGTTGAAATAGCACATAAATAGCACAAACAGAGCAAGCATGACTCTCGTGAAATCTGCTATCTGTCTGAATGATAATCCGATACCTGATCTCTCACTCCTCTTCTCGGTTAGCTATTGAGGCTCACCGTGCTGTTCCTGGTCTACGCGACTCTGTCTGACGTCTCTAACATTATGTTGTTGTTGTATGATTTCTATACCTGCGGCCGAGGGAGGAAAAAAGATGAGGGTCATCCAGTTTCCGGAAGCTAAGATATAGTAGTTCAATTCTAAATGTGATGTCATTTCAAGCCATCGGCGAGCAGGGGCCTGCTCTTTGAACGTGCACGCGGGCAACGCCTCTGTTGGTGTTCGCCATACACCAGTTTGCCCTGAAGACCCTGGGCATTTTTTATTGTAGATGATTCGTTTTTCGTTTTTCCTCTGTAGCCTTTTTTCAGCCGGGCCAGGGGGAAACATTTGCAAATCGGGAGTGTTGGCATCCGTCAACTAGACTCTTCTCTCCTTGTACAGAGGTTTTTGTTGTCTATCCAACTCGTGATGCAATTCAGTCCCATGCGAGCAGCGGCTTCTCCTGTAAACACAATATAGATTATTGCAGAACGCTTAGTTTCACTGGATCACAACATGTTACTACTGCTGGCGTGGATCATGTGCGTATACTATATTAAATAACTGTACATTACATTCTATTTCTGTTCCACTGACTGTCATTTGTTATTTGTCATGACTTGGCAATATTTTTTTTTATTTCCTTTTATATCTCGCTCAATCAAAGAGCTGCAAAAACACAAAAACCTCAATTGCAACAGACTAAAAACTTAAATGTCAGGCTAATTTATAAGCTGTATTATTGCTATACCACACCTGGGCTTACCAAAATTGATAGGTTTTGCATTATTCTTTTTAACAGAAACTTAAATCTGAAGATAACAAGAAAACTTCCATTTTCTTTGATGGAATGAAAATTGAAAAAGAAAGAAACTTGCAAAAAGCACATCTTGAAAATCCTGCATATGTGACCCACCCTGGAGCACAAACCAGTAAATCATAAAAGCTACAGTTTACATTGTAGCAATAGCCAACAAAAACATTTGCGATGGGTCAAAACTATGCAAACGAGGGTGGGGTTTTCTCTCAAAAACTCATTAGGATATTATTAGTTAAAGATCATGTTCCATGAAAATATGTTAGTACATTTCGTGATCAATAAATATATTCAAAAACTTTAATTTTTGGATTCAATAATATGCATTGATTAAGGACTTCATTTGAGACACAAATGTATTTAATTTAAAGGCGATTTCATGACTCAATAGTATATACATAATTTTTTTATTGCTCCCCCTAGATTCCAGATTTTCACAATAGTTGTTATCTCGACCAAATCCTGTCCTATCCTAACAACCATACATCAACGGAAGACTTAAGCTAGTATTATTCTTCCAGATGATACATAAATTGCAATTTAAAAAAAATTGACTTTGGTTTTGTGTCCAGGGGCACACATCAATGTGGCTTCCTGGAGTAGATTAAGCCCACCTAATCATGAACTTGATATTAATTTATATTTTTTCACAGTAAAGAATATATCATCTTAATGGTGTGCAGGAAATATGAGTGTACACTGTGTAAACAAATAACAGAAGAAGAACATGTATATTGTATTTTCTATTAAAATTGACACCCACCACATACAAGTTCTGGTTAGCTGTATAATCCAAAAAGAGAACAAAAAAAAAACAACTAATTTCTAAATCAGAATGAAATGGTTGTCACGGCTGGTAAACATTTTTTTTGCTTTTTTTTTTTTTTCATATTACGCGTTATGTTACATTTTTAAACCCAATGTCAATGCCGCACTTTTAACATCTTAGAGATGTCGTTGGCCTATACCTTGTGCTGAGACCAAAAGGGTAAAGGACCTATATTGGTGCTTGGTGCATGTGTGAGATTCAGGCTGTAGGCCACATGAATCTCCGTGCCCCTCCCTACCACACACACAAAAACGAAAACAACCCTGGTTCTAGTAGATTGGCATAATGCTTTTACTTTCACATATGCAGTACAGAGTAAATTTAATCTAACACAGGGATCTGACGATGGTTGAACAGCGATACACCGGGCCGTGCATTAGCATCGGATACGCATATAGACGACACACAACAAACACCACGCACGCCATGACTGTGACTCTAATCAACTATGATGACTATTGTCCCAGTAACGCTCACTGCATCGAGGGAATCGTGACCCCCAGCTTTTGACTATTAACAATTTCCGCATAAATCTATTATATTTTTCCACATTGACACACAGATACACCACCAAACACTTTCGCTCACGCAAACATGCGTGACCAAAATCGTAATAATCCCTGTACTGACCTGACAGTTGGCAGCTGATTTGGTCCACAGGGGCGCGCTCCCCTTTAAGGCCCCCGTCCTCCTAAGCCTAATAATGCTTGTAAAACTGCGTTGCCCTGTGATGACTTCACACAAAATAAGTGCTTTCCGCCGGTTTTATCGCTGCAAAAGAAAATAGGTTCTCAAGCTGTGGCCACTACCACCACTCAAAGGTTATTAGGGTGTGTGTGTGTGTTGTGAAAGGATTTAGTAAATGAGGTAAACACTATCTACTATTCACTTCAGTAAATACTGTGATGGAAGATTTGTTTTTAAACAATAATAACTAATAAAAAACAGCCTTATAAATGAAGGGCCACAACAGTGGCACTCTTCATGGCAGAACAAGAAGAATTTAGCTTGCACACACATAGTGGACATGACCCTCCCTCTGCGTCATTTCCTCTTTCTGATCCTAGTTCCTCACCCTTTCTTTTAACACTGTACGAATAACCTGAAACTTATGATGCCCATTCATCGTAGTACAGAAGGGAATGTCCCAAAAACACAGCAAAAAAAATTAGACCATTTAAAGAAAGCCATACAAAACACACTGACAATCTACCACTATCAAAAAACAAGAAAGAGACAGACCAAATGCATCCATGCAGGGTAATCATTAACATGGTTGTATATATATATATTTATATAGTCGAGATTTTTTTATTTAATTACACATTTTCCAGATATGGTGGTCCGGTAGAGTGACTGAATAATAGGACACAAGAACAGGAAATAAGGGTGTGGGACCTATACAAGCCTTCCCCTCTCAAAGCCTCATAAAAGTGCACTGGGCCCTTGTTTTCATTTGATCTACACCGGAAAGGAACGCCTGTATGGTGCGATAAACTGAAATGCAGGTGGAATCTCTTCTTTTTTTATTTGTTATATTCTCTGTACACCACTGGCTTGGATTGGACCACTTTCAGTTGAGGCGGAATAGGAGATAGCAAAGCAGTGGGGGTTAGTGATCTGGCCTCTTTTAGGGAAGTCCCGTTAGCAGTAGGTAGAATGAGAATTGTGTTTTCATTGTCTTGCCCTAATAGTCTTAATAGGGACTGTTCCAAAAGAAACAGCTAAAATGTGCAGTTTTTTGCGGTTGGAAACTTTTTGGATAATCCGGGAGAGAGAAGACCTGCTTTTCTCCCTCCCCCCATAAACCCACACACACACACCACACACACAACCTAGTCCACACAAGCACAGGAGGTGGGATATCGTTGAACAGTCCGGAACTGGAGAACGGCCCATATCACCATGACTCTTTCACACATGTAACGAAAAAAACCCATGCCACACCGCCCCCGCTTTCCTTTTCCGCTCCATTGCTAACACACAGGTACCCACCATTAAAAACAAGAAAGGCCACGCTGGATGATAACAACAGTAAAATAATCATGATCAGAAGGACAGTCGTAATATGGCTGCCAGAGGGCTGCAGATACTTTTTCCTTATGCCATGAATGGCGTTTTGTAGATTCTTTTATGCTGGGGTTCTCTCAGGAACGCTTGTCTGGTTGGGTGTCGGTTCTAGTGTGGGCTAGTCCTCGGCTCCACTTTCTAGAACTGTTTATGCCAGCAGCTCACAAAGACGCTTGGAGACAGTGTCCTTACTGCTGCCGCACGGTTCACCGGTACATCTGAGAGACACAGACGAGAAGTAAACGAGCGGTACCAACAGTGTACACCGCCCCCCAACAACACACTGAGGCACGACGCATCAGTTTGTGCATATCGACGCTCATTCTGCGTGTGCAATGCGGTGTTGATCCTTACTGCCGATAACAGAGACTAAATGTAAACGTGCACAATGGGGCCCCCAAAAGGAAAACTCCCGAGCTACAAAGAGAACGGACGCTGCTGTCACGCCACATCAACTGGGTTTAACTACCAGACATGGAGGTGAATCACAAGAGAAGGAGGGAGTTGAGGCTGGGAGGTGGTTTGAGTTGAACGGGGTGGCAGGGATGAATGTGGTTACATGTTGATCCACAGACTTGAGTTGCCATCAGCAATGCACAGAGACACCCAGACAACGCAAAACAACCAGTAAGCTGCAATAAACTGACTTGGAGGGTTTTGGGTGGGGTAAAGTGATTTTTTTTTTTGTCTGTGCTCGCCATAGCAGGCAATGGAGGGACTTTTGCGGATGCTTGTGGCATTTTCTGTGTTGTTTTTTGTTCCCCCCCCCCCCCCCTTTTTGCCCTTCTGATTGTGTAATAGGGATTACATGTTTGTTTAAATGAATGTCCTGTTCATACCTGAGGCTTGTGCGTTGGGCTCGGAGTCTCACAGAGAACCCCCGTGCTGGGCCTTGGTTGGGATCACCTAGGCACACACCAGTTTCTCTGGGTTCGGATACCCACATTCTCCAATGAGAGGACATGCCCCTATCCCAGTAACTATGAGACAGATGGGTGAATGGCAAAGATGAAAAAGAATAGACAGCAGAATGAGAATCAAATGAAGTGGGCTAATCTTGTCCATAAAATTCTACAGACTGACATTCCCCCCTCTAAACTGCATGGCTATAAATTAAAGTCTTCTTCTAATTAAAACCTTGCTGCATCATGAACATTACTTATTCCAGTATAGGGGATGTGCCCAATAGACAGGCATCATCAGCGATTACCATAGATTTAAAACAATGAAATATCATGTTAATATTGCACCTTACATACTGGATGCCACCTATTGTAAAGCAGATGGAAAAAGACACTGATGCAGCATGTAGATACTATGAGTCACAAAAATCATGTCAGCGATGACAAAACACATTAAAAATAAACAGACAATTTCCTCATATCTGTTGGTCCCCAGTGCTAGAGTTTTTTGGAGTCTGTATACATTTAGGCATGCACGGGTCTGCAGGAAAGAGTTCCTATTAGGATTTTGTTATATGACTAGATAGTTCAGGTATCAGTTCATTTATTTTTTCAGTGATTTTTTCCCATGCAAACCCCTTATTTTGAGCTGTGATTCATTGGCCAAAAAGAGACAAACTAGCCACCAGATAACCAGGATAATCTCAACATATTTCAAAATGTGTAGCAGATAGTGCAAAATAAACTGAGATTGTATCCCAAAATGCAATTGCAATTGACCTGATCATCTATTTTCCTGTGAAGAACGAACCCTAAATTAAGATGCCATCATCTATTCCTGACTCACCTTGATTGATATTAAGACATTTTCATACAACTAATTAAAAATGCTAAATGTTTTATTAACCTGACATTGAATTTTAAACGTAAATGTCAAGGTTCTTGTGACAATTGTGGCGTGACTACTGTTTTGAAATGCTACTTGTTTTACCTGCTATTAAATACAGAAGCCAGCGTACGTATTAGTATAGTGTACAGTACACAGTGTAGGGGGTTCGAACCGATTATCGGCGTGGCCCGATTATCGGCGCGAGATATTTTAAGCTTTTTATTTGGTTATCGGAATCGCGGCCATTTTCAAAAACCGATTCGCCGTAACAAACCATTTTATTTTGAAATGGCGCGATCTGGCTAGACTGATCCAGCCACCTCAGTCAGAGCGGCACCGCTCTGTGGCCTAGACTAAGCCGCCGCGCATTCGTTCCGTCGATGTTTTGTTTGGGAGTCACCTAGCCTGGCCAATACAAATACGGCTGTCGGCTGGAAAAATGTTCCGCTCTCACACCGAAAGCACAGGAGCTTGCTTCGCAGTGATCATCATACACACATGCAATCAGTTATCTTCTCGAGGTAAAGAATGCAGTAAACGTTCGCTTTACGCTGTTGCAATAAAGCCACTACACATGCAAGTTGCAAAACACCTAATATATAATCTATTTTATGATGACATAGCCCAGTTCAGTTATTATACTGTGGAATTCGCGGTCAATGTCCTTCATATTCAGTGATATGCTTTAACGGATCATCACATCAGTGCTGAGATAGTGAAACCTAAAACCTACTTCTCTCCTCACCATTCGGACCAACTTGAACGTTATATTGTGAATAGATTATCAACACAAATGAATTCACTCACGTCCTGCTGCCCCGGTTTTTTTTTTTTTTTTTTGTGTTTGTTCACTATGCTTCACTGAACAGCGTCCGTTCTCCGTTAGGGCTCTTATTCCAAAATCATTGCGCATATTTGGAGAAAAAATTTGCTTTTATTTCTCAACATGATTGCAAAATAATTTATCATACAGATTCAGAATTACCAATTATGCAATTTTTGAAGAGCTTAAAGGGCATCAATCCGCGAGCTCTGACGCCCTGACGCGACGCCTGAGCTCCCTATTCCCGATTTAGTTATCTCCGCGGCCGCGCTCTCTCTCATTTTGACTAATAACCAGGGTGCGATTTGCCGGGGGGGATGGTGGGGGGGGATTTCCCCCCTTCTGGGGTCTATGCCTCCCTGCCTCTCTCTGCGTTGAATACCTTATAACATCATGCAAACATCATGCAAAAAACCCGCTCTGACGTCCCAGATCTGAATCAAAATGATTCGCGATCGCGATCCAAAAACGATCCGATTGAAGCGCATCGAAAACAGTGAATCATTTTGCGAAAAACCAATGGTTTAACTGATTCGGAGTTTCAAAAAGCTCCGTTGTGTTCTCTGCTTTTGCCTCGCTTTAATTTTGATGTAATTTGTTTTTTGAATCAACCATGGACATTAAAACCTATTACACTTAATAGGTCCTAACGTAGGCTTACAATGTTTTTATTAAACCTGAGATCACACTTTAAATACAATTTCCGTCGTATTAAAAACATTTCATAAATTTTTCAAAAGTCTCATCCCCCCAACTCTGTTTATTTCACAAAATCGCACCCTGCTAATATCCCTATGCTAATAACGTAAATTGTCAATAATCTTCACATTGCATGTTTCTGGATGACGCTGTCCTGTATACTTCCTAGTTTGTATCGCCCGTTGATAAACAAACGTCTTAAAAAATAAAAATAAGAAAACATATTACAATATGGGTTGTGTGTGATTTGTTAATGCAATTCTGGTTTGCAAATAAAAAATGCTAAATTATTAACACACACATCACACACCACCACAACAAACTATTATATATATAGATTACATTTATTTTCCCTTATTTGTTCATTTGTTTGCGTGTTTAAATTTGCTTAAGTTTACTTAGTTTACAGTAATGCTGCTGATGGTGCTGCTCCCAGCACTTTTATGTTTGTTTGTTATTATTAATATTAATGTTTTTATTATGAACAGTTCTCAGAATTAAAGATGTGTTTTAAATAATTTAAAGAGAGTCCTTTGTCAGAGGCCTTTTTTATTCTTAATTTTGACATTCAATTTTCATTTTTACACTATGTCACACATATCAGTTTCAAAATATGGTTATCGGTCTCCTTGATCTGTAATAATCGGTATCGGCATCGCCCCCTGAAAAATGCATATCGGTCGATCCCTAGTACACAGCCGGCCAGTATGGCATTACAAAGTTGGTATGAGGTTGTGTAAACCCACCTTTGCTTTGAGCACTTCAGTGTCTCATGGCATGGTTTTGGCCTTGAAGATCTCTCTGTGCTTCCTGCTGAGGCCTGTGAGAAGGGAATTTAACATGTTTCTCATTCAGAGAACAGTTTGTGATGCATGTATACAGTAATTTGTCTTCTGTGTACACACAAACACTCACAGGCTGAGCTGTTTCCAGCGCTGAAAGAAGGCGTGTGATGCCATCTCTGTGGGCTGGAAGAACTTTGTTTATGTAACAGGCAGCTTGAGGGTGAGATTCTGGAGAGCTCCGCCATACCTGAAAAAAACACAGCAGGCTAAGTAAATCTCAGAGTGCATGCTGACTCATGGCATAAACCATTTAAATTGCATGCATCTGTTACCTGAATTTGATGTTGAGAGTGGTGCATCACTGAAGTCAGTCAGACACTCATGTTGATGACCTGCTGCACTGAGAAGCACCTCCTTCTAACAAAAAACAAACCAACTCACACAAATAACGCACACAAAAAAAAAAAACAATGTAAGCAAGAATGAACAAAAATTACATCCATGTATGTAATGCTAGAATGGAACATGAGTTCCCTGTGTGGATGTGTGAAGATATGAGACTGTAGCTCTCATGGACAGGTGACTGTGGTCGTTGAAAGTTACAAACTGCAACTGACGTTCTTATTGCCATAGAAACAGATACATCCGCCCTGTGAGGAGAGACAACAGACCAAAACCTAAAGATGTTTTGAGCATCAAAAGTTTAAATACAGCTTTAAACTGTAGATTAGAATCTGTCCTGTTTAATTTTATTTCTTTTTCCTGAGCATGAACAAAATTAATGACTATTCATACAGGAGACACCCACTAAAAATGTCATTCCTCAGTGTAACAATAGCTCATACACCAAAAAAATCTTGTCAGGCATAAATTATTAGATGACATTAAATAATTTTGACATTTTCATTTCATAAAAGTTTGTATTTCAAACATTAAAGTAGACACTTTTTTGCATTAAATATGTTATCTATTTATATGAAGTAACTTTTGTAAATGACATTTTATGTAGGCACTAAAATAAGACATCTCGTCTTTAACCCACAAGCATTTTGGAATATCCAGTCAAATTTTAACACTGTAATATTCCTCTCAGGTTTTTATAATGCTTAAACAACAGGATAAAAATTTTGAGCAGAAACTGCTAAAATCGTGTATGCTGAAGCGTACAGTCTATCGGAAAACGCAGGTTAAAATAGAGTAAACTTGAAGACATAGTCCAGAAGTCTGCTGACATGGACTCTAGATGATGCAATTACAATTTTGCAAGATGTTGTGACTCACCCAGGTTCTGGCGATATTCAGATTTTATGCCGATCTGTAGCAGCTGATTCTCAAACAGAACTTCCATTGTTCTTGCAAACAAACCTGGAGGGCAAGAGATAAGAGTGTGTGTGAGGCAGACAAACATGCAGGGACAGCCAGAAATGGTACTGGTTTTGTAATGGGTTTTGAAAATGGGGTCAGAAAAATCAAAAACATGAGCCGCCCACTGGGCAAATTCACCTGGAAAACTCACTTTCAAATTTTTATTTGATCTATAATGGGATTTTGTGACCATTAGTAAAACTGGTAATTACCAGCAGTGTTAGTAAAGGATCCAATTAGTTTCTGTCCATGCTAAGGGACTCGGTTAAGTTAAAAATTTAGCAATTATTCACTCTAACAGGCACGTAAAGCAAATGCAAACTCAACACATCTAGGAACAATGACTTGGCCTTAAGGGCAACCATCCGAGGAAGCAAAGTGAATGCAGCATAAGACACTGAGCGGAGGCTGGGTGCTGAGAGGGTGACAACAGAGACAATGAGACTGTAACCTGAAGCTTAAGCTTAAGCCAAAAAAAAAGACCTCAATGCTCCCGACCACTGTCTACCATGTAGTGCCATGGTCTCATCTCATAAAAATATTAAAAATAAGTAAATTGGAGCCTTGAAACTAGTGATTAGCGCAAATATAGCCATTGAAGCTTATGCGGGACATCTAACAGTAGTAGGGCAAAAAGCAGACACAGGCTATGGGTTTCATAGATGTATAGAGATTTTGAGTGAGTGGACTTTCATTTGACAACATTTTTTGTATTTAAATGTATATTTTGGTCACCATAATTAATAGTCATAATAGAGATTATAAATCTGAGCTGTCAAAATAACAGAATATAAGACAGCATTTCCCAACATTAAATAAATAAATAATTTTCTCTGCACATCCGCTAGGCGTTCAAAAGTTTGGGGTCTAAAGACTTTTTTTCAATGTTTCAGAAAAGAAGTGCTCACCGATGCTGCCATTTAATTTGATCCAAATATACAGTGAAATATGACAATTTAAAACTAACTGGCTGCTGCATTTTAGGTTTTAAAAAAGTCTTTTAAACCTTTGACAACATTTTCAGAGCAGTCATTACTCCAGTCTTCAGTGTCACATGATCCTTCAGAAATCATTCAAACATGCTGATTTGATGCTCAAGAAACATATCTGATTATCACACCGCTGAAAAACATTCTTTGATGAATAGAGGTACATAAAAAAGAACAGCATTTAAAATAGAATATTTTCTAACACTAATAAAATATCTTTCAATCACTTCTGAATTAGTGAATACTATAATAAAGTAAATAAAACCCCCCCCCCCCCTCTTAGTAGTTGATGCAAAATGTTAATCCAATTCATTACTGGTCAAGGTGTAATAATATGTAAATTTATTAAAAAAGAATTATAGAGAACAGAAACCACAAATCATAACTTGGAAATAAAAGTTCTTGATAATAATATAACCTTCAAATATAGAACATGTAAATCTAAATGTTATTACATTTTTAATAAACAATCCATTTATGATGGATTGAACCCCCTCCAACTAGTATTAATGAAAACCATTAGTAAAACTGTAAGTAAAAAACCATGAACAGTTATCTGTTTTAAATCAAAAAATACCCAAAAGTATGAAGTATTAAAATATTGAAGTATCAGTATCAAAATATCACCTTTGCAGTATCTGAAGAGTTTCAAGGTATCTGAATTTGAATAAAAACCTGTAAGAGTTCTAAGTCTGAGTCAATAGAGTGAAGCCAAAGAAAAGGAAGTGGGGCTGAAAAGATAGAGAGACCAGAGTCTCAGAAAGTCAAACCTACTCTATTTTGCAGAGTCTATCTTATATACTGTTTGTTCCCATACATAAGTCGTCATCTGGGCTATCACTAATAACACCTGACCTTTTAAAGGAACACTCCGACTTTTGGGACTTTAGCTTATTCACAGTATCCCCCAGAGTTAGATAAGTCCATACATACCTTTCATTTCTGTGTGTTTTTATTTGACGGATGTGTTATTTGAAGTGTTATTTGACGCACCCCCCGCTAGCCTAGCTTAGCACAAAGACTGATGTAAATGAGATAATGGTAGCATAGTAATCCCAATAAGTGACAAAAATAATGCACACATTTTCCTATTTACATGTTGTGATCTGTGTAGTCACAGCGTTGTACAAATAACAAGGCTATATGAGACAGAGAGACCATTTTTAAGCGTATAACCGTATACTGGGAATCTATATTCTCACTAGCGTATGATCACAGCAACGTTATTGGGCGGAGTGATTAGCGCAGCACATGAGACGCCATGAGGACTGCCTTTGATGGTTCCGTAAACAAAAACAAATGTGACTAACTGCCTCGACGTGACTCGGTGATCATGGCTGACTTTGAGGAATTGTCAGACTCAGAGGAATTTTAACTTTACCTGTGTATCACACCAAGATCCAGAACCATTTGGGTTTTGAGCCAGAATACACAGACGAGGAGTTACAAACTTTGGAAGCTTGTAAGACAAGATGCCCGAAGCAGGCCCGATTGATGTTCGAAGGGAGAATCAGACAACGAACACGGACTTGGTGGTGTAAATGTGTAACATGCCAACCTATGCCGGACCAGAAACCGAGTGCCTGTGTTGTAATGAATGGGATCGGGTATTGCCATCATGTCAAGGCTTTGATGACAATCAAAATATTTGAGTCCACTACCACGGACGGAAGATTTCTCTCTGCCCTAATACACCCGGCAGTTGTCGTTTTTTTTTTTCCCATTGTGACAAGATCAACTGGAAGAAAGTCCCCATGCCGATGTGAACCTAATGGTCAGCTGTCCACCAAGTAAGTGATTTTTGTTATAATGATCATTCATAGTTCCAATGAAATTGTAGTTATAGCCATTGCATACAGTGTGTCATACACAAAATATGCACACGTCAACTCTAGCTAGTTGAGTCATGTTTGTTTTGCTAATCACTCCGCCCAAGAACGTTAGCTGTGCTCCTACGCCTAGTGAGAATATAGTTCCCAGTTTTATACGATTAAAAATGGTCTCTGTCTCATATAGCCTTGTTATTTGTACACGCTGTGACTACACAGATCACAACATGTAAATAGGAAAATGTTTGCATTATTTTGTCACTTATTGGATTACTATGCTACCCATTATCCATTTACATCCAGTCTTTGTGCTAAGCTAGGCTAGGCGGTGGGTGCGTCAAATAACACTTCAAATAACACATCCGTCAAATAAAAAAACACACAGAAATGAAAAAGGTATGTATGGACTTATCTAACTCTGGGGATACTGTGAATAAGCTAAAGTCCCAAAAAGTCGGAGTGTTCCTTTAAAAATAATCTAGTCAATGTCTCGATTTTGGACTTCTTCCTCTTTTTAGATTCAAAGTATCATACTGATAATTCTAAAAATTGATACAAAAGAACAATACGTGCAGTTCAACTTCATATGCAAAAAAACATACTCAGCTGACTACGCAGTTAGAAATACTGTGAAATTACATATGCAATATACCACAAAGTTTTACCAAAAACATTTTTTGAATATAAAAATGAAATGCCTGTTAATATATATATATATATATATATATATCTATATATATATATATATATATAGTATATATATTATATATATATATATATATTTATTAGGGGTTGCACCGACTAGTCGAGTAGTCGAGTGAATCGACTACTTTAACCACTAGTCGGCGCTGTCGAAAACAATCGACTACTCGAGCATGCATTAAACCCATAATGCATGCACAGTTTACCTACCAATGCAAATTGTAGGATTACATATTGCGTGTAGCTGTTAAATTTCTATCAACTTTCTCTATGTTACATGTAAAATTAAAATATGTAATTTAATAATTAGGGGTGTGCCCGAAGCAGAAATGGCACGGATAATGGCTTAAAAAAATGAATAACGGATAAGGAATAAATTCTGCCTGAATATTCGGGCTGAGGCTGGCACACTCTGCTGTTTGCTAGATAACAGTTGAGCCAAGGGATCAGCGCAATATTATACACAGACCCTAAAGTCACGCAATAATGAGTGTTTGAAGTGAATGAATATAAATTTTATGAACGAAAAGAGCACAAATCAAACACCGCACATTGCCTCTCCGTGCATCTCTCAGAAATAAGAGCTTGACAAGAGTAATATCACCTATAATACTACATCATACACGATCTATTATTTGTATATATTTAAAAGGCAATGATTTACAACCATAAGCTATACGAAATGATACATGAATGAATGGAATAACCCACAGCGCGCAGCACCAATCAAACAGCCGCGTTGCGCGCAGCAGTCTCTCCGCAAAACCAAAACCAGTTCTCTCTAAAGAATAGGCTAATAATCAACTTACATACAGATAAATTTTCTATGTTTGACTTCTTTATTTTTTGGCTGGTTTGCGTGGCACATCCACATTTGTTTAGTAAGTTCAAAAAGACTCGCTTAGAGAATTCTGCGTAATGAAAATGTGCGCCTTGTATTCATTCAGTCGTGTTCAAATGATCACTAAAACGTTTGTCATGACGTTTCTGCTTATATGATAATTTATTTTTGAAATTAATAATTATTTTACTTTAACGCAGCATATTTGTTCAGTGATAACAACGGGAAAAAAAGATAGTCATGACGGTCTTATCAAGTAACTGTAAGACACATGGTTTTATCCTAAAAACCAGATACTAATAATTTTGTGACTGTTACAGATACAAATACTGGTTACCATGAAAATTAAAATATGTATTGTCCATAATTATAAAGTTTTGACAGTTTACATACAGTATGTTATGTAAATGTTGTATTAGGCAATTAATTAATAGTTAATTAATAAACGTTTATTGATAAAAACTATTTTCATGTTCTATTCATTTACAGCATGAACCACGAGTAGTCGAGTAACTCGAGTATTTTTAAAATAAGTAATCGACTAGCAGAAATCTAGTAGTCGTGCAAACTCCTAATATATATATATATATATATATATATTATGAGACAGATCCTTTACCATGAAATATATAATTTTTAACTTTTGAAATGAAACTATATCATTATGAATAGAACACATTTTGAATACATGGCTTCAGGTCATTTTGAATGTGTGACTTCTCAGAATCTCTCAACAACACTTGGGTGTTAATTTAAATATGTGGACTTCTTCTCAGAATCTCTATCACCAATGTGGGGGGGGGGTATTTCTTAGAATCTCCACCACAACCAGTAGTAATAAAAAAAATATTTTTTTTTAAGTAATAAAAAAATCTTACTGATCCACCCTGACTTTTAGTGTATACTTGACAAAATATTGATTAGCAGTTCCCACTCTACATGCTTAAGATTAACAGTAATATAAAAAACAACAACAACATTTGTTCTGTGGTTATTTTTAAACTACATTTTTGCATTCTGTCTTCCAATACAAGAGAAGCAAAGAAACAATCTGAGAAAGGGATGTGGGTGATGGTTGTTTGACTGAGTGGAGGGAGTGAAGTGGGCGAGTGAGCTCTTACTTGTTGAGCAGTTCGTTTGACTCAGGGCAGAGGAGGAGCAGGATCTTCAGAGACCACAGAGGGGGGAGCAGAGCTGAGAGACCGAAAGCAAGGGATGCAGAGAGAGGAGAGCGACCCCAGGAGATGAAGAGAGAGGGTGAGAAAGTGTTAAGTGTGGAAAGGCACAGATGGTTGTTAAAACAGATTAAAGATATTAGAAAGTGGTGAGCCAGAAGAGAAGAAGTGCAGAGTGAAGCCAAAGCGAGAAAGGAGAGAAAGAGACAAAGGCAGAGGTTAGTACCGGCATTACATCTGCGGCCAATAAAATGTTAGCAATTAATAACACCACACAGCACACAAACAGAAAATACTCCACAGACACAAACGGAAAAAAAAGAACACAATAACACAACAACATCTATAAATAACCAAAAAGTTAAGCATTATATATGACTATTGATTGTCGATAAGTTTTGCTGTAAACATTGACACTGTGAGTCTACCACTGGCCCCTTACTCAGAGTCACCAGGACCCTCAGCCAATAGGGAGTCAGAGCTTTCAGTGGGGGGGGTTCCCAGATTCTCTGCCATCGTCCAATGAAAGCAAAGGACATGAGACGCACATATGTTCACGCATACACACAAACATGTGCGCGCACCACACCACCAAAAAAAAGGGAGGTGGAAAAGGGAGGGAAAGAGAAAAAAAAAAAAAAAAAAAGACAGTCACATACACAGCAAGATAAAGGACACAAGATTACACAACACACAAAGAAGAAGACAAGAAGAACGAACATAACAGTATGAAATCAAACGACAGAAGAGCAGAAGCCTGACAGACGTATATACAAGCTCTGAACATGTTTAAAATATTAGTGCACTTCACTTCAGTTAAGTAAGAGCAATAAATGCACAATGGACTGAAAATAGGATGCTAATGAACCGGATCCTTATTACCTCAGGAAAGCCATCATCATTGACGCCAGCCTCTGAGAAAACATCAACCAATAAGCTGCCTGCGCTGGGAGCGGCGGCAGTACAGGGGGACCCGCGCGGAGCCCCAGCAGATCGGCAGACGGGGACGGAGTAGCCTAAAAGAAAGAGAGCGTTCATTACAAAGCATTGGATTTTGGTTTAATAAAGACATGATAAAAAGAGCTGAATGTCTAGTCAGAAAGCACTGGGAATCAGGATGTGTTCAGTGGGTGGGTGTTTCTTAGGGATTGTGCTGTATTTGCTGACTCACTTCCCTGTACATGCAAACATGTGTGCATGGCCCCAACGGCCTGAAGTCTGCCACGTACTAGTCTCAGTCTCAGCTTTCAGCCCACAGACTGCCCACAGTACATGCACTGACCATCTGATGGCATCTTGCCTACAAAACTGATAAGAGCTGCCTGTTCTCCAAATCTGCATGAGCCCCCGTCGCTGACAAGAATAAAGTCATATCTAACAAGGGTACTGGGTTGATATCCATCTGAAAAACATTTTTTGCCCAGAGTTTAACGAATGTTTTTCCACACCCCACGTGCCGGTTATTGTTCGGAAAAACCTCTGGGTGTCACTCAGTTTTAAAAACTCGGGGTAGGGCGGATGGAGCAGTCACAGATAGAAGGCGTATGTTGGTGTTTTTTTTTTTGAGTAATGTCTATGCTTGTTTAGTTGGGCAGAGCCATTTTGATCATACCACAGTCTATTATTACGTGCTATATTGGGCAAGTTCATTTTTAGGGTGAACTAATCCCCTTAATATCAGTCAGACAGGCCCGTTTCTTTGACTTCTGTAGGTGGTTCTTGGACCAACGATGATGTATGTAAGCTGCCAAAGTGGACCACACCCAATGTTTATAGCCAAAGGGTATTGCTATACTTTACCATTTAAAAAGTCTGGGGTCAATAAGATTTTTTTTTTTATGTTTTTGTAAGAAGTTCTGTTACGCTCACAACAAGATTCATTTTCATTTTGAATCATAAATACTATATTATTGTGAACACAACTACTACTATAAATATTAAGGTCATTGCACACAAAACTGCCCCCGAAACTTTCGTCTGTCATAAAAATTAAGATCAGGTTTTCGATATTTTGGCGTTTTCTGCATCCGTAGCATGGAGTTTTAATAGGATAGGATGACAAATATGAAAGGAAAAAAAGGACAATTTTGAATGCGAAAAAAAAGGACCGTCTATCTTGTGAAAATAAATACAATTTTAAAAACAAAACTTTTTCTATTTGGACATATATTTTAAAACAAATTTCATCTCTTATGATGGAAAAAGCCAAAAAGAAAACATCGCAGTCTTCAGTGTCACCATGATCCGTTCAGAATAAATTCTAATATGCTGAATCTTTTTAACATGAACAACAATTTATTTTAACAATAAATCTTTTGTAAAACTATACATTGTCTATTTTGATCAATTTAACCAAACCATCCTTGCTGAAAAAAAAAAATAAAATCCTGCACACACCCAAACGTTTGACCGCAGTGCCGATATAAAAATTTCATAGTTTTATCCATATTTGTTTATGTTTCTCACAGCATTAGATGCAGCAATGGCAGAGCTGTCCCCCTCCTCTCTCTCCCCTCCATTGAGTTCTGCCTCCGTCTCTCGTTCCCTCCTCGAGCCGTTCACAGACACGGCTTCCTGGTCCCTTCTTCTTTTGTTCAGCTTGGCCAGGATGGAACGACTCTCTCTCTGGGAATGGAGGCATCTCCCCTCGAGCACTGTGGCCTACAGTTACACACAGTGACCACAGGAATGAGTTTATTCAAATAAGATGGTGAGAAACAAATCAACAAAGTGTTCGTGCAAACGAGCCGTGATCTCACTAGTACATCATTGACTTGGCGATCGAGGACAGTTTGAGATACTCCACAGAGCTCTCTGCTGCAGCTCGACATCACTGTTCCTGATCCTGGCTGGTCTGTCAGAGCGCAGCACGTTCCTGAATGGTGCTCTTCGTCTCCGGAACAGATTAATGAACGCTTAATATAGGCAAAGAAAGCAGCAGGGCACGTGTGGGGACTGAACACAGGTGAAAACTTAGAGTATGGAGCAAACTTGTTAACTGAACCAAAGGACGAGTGAGATGGACGAAACAGAGGTGGGATGAGTGGGGAACCATTTGATGAATTTCACATTATAGGAAAGATGAAAGAAAAGAGTAAAAAAACGAAAGAGAAGAACAGCAGGTGTCTGTACAGCAATATAGATTTTAAAAACGCGACTCGTCCTCAAAGGGGGGTGAGGAAGGGGAGATGTCGAAAACACTAATACAAGAACTCACCTGGAACGAGGATCACCCAGCAATAGGGTGGGGGTTTGCCTCAAACTCAGTCGCCCAGGAGAGTAGCCGCCAACCTTTGTACCATGTTCGGCAGGACAAGCTGGAGCCTGCAAAGCCTGTGGAAGGAAAAAAACAAACAGAGAGTTTGCACAAAGTATGGTAAATGAGGGTGGAAAGGCAATTGGCTGAAGTGTATAAGAAGTGACTATTGGAACATTCTGGTGGTCATTGTACCTCGCAAAGGACTGGTCTTGGCTGCATATCCCTGCACAATCGTCTTACGGTTGATGACGATACCTGGATGACGCGTGTACCTGGGTTATACGACACTTGAGGTGGGGTTCTGCTCGAGTCGAATTAGACGGCAATCGCCAGCACTGCGATTAGGTGTCAGAATGGTATCCACATACCAGGAGGAGGTAGTCGTACTGCATATTTCCTCCTGCCAGGGATGGCCACTTCAGTACCTACAGACACAGCAGTTTAAAACAACATTAAAACAACGACCTGTGTCTAAAGAGCCATGGAAAGAGAGGAAGAGAGACGCACCATTTCCTCTCTGATGGAGTAGTCGGCTGTCTCCAGGTAGCCTCAGCATCTCAGCGACAAGTCTGCTTGGCATTACTGCGGTCACACATTAGGCATAGAGGCAGTCTGCAGCTCTCTGACGCACGCTGAGCATCCCTCTCAGTCTGCCAGCAAAGAAAAAACAGAATTAAATAATATAAACAGTGTCCATGAATAACAAAAGTGATGAATCAGCAAATTAAAAAGCCTTTTTTATTTGCTGCGAAAAAAAGAGAGATCTTATTTTGTAAGAATGCAGAATCTATCCACTTACCTTCAGAGCATTAATGACCGTCTCTATGTGCGTTTTAATGCCTCATGGGAAAACTCGGAGCTGGCACGGGTGCACTGCTTTCCCAGGGCCAGGTAACGCAGGTTTGGTCTCTCTATGCTGTAAGAATGCCCCAGCTGGTTACATGCCCGCACAAGAAAGATTCGGCCTTCGCTGTTGTGAAACAGAGTTTGAACACAACATATAAATGCTTTTTTAATTTTAAAGTAATACATAAAAAATCATTGAAATACCCTATCTGATTCATTTAAACAAAGCGATTATTTAAGAAATACACAAAAAAGAACATATTCCTATATAAATCATTTGAAGATATATATGAATCCATTTGTACAAAAATTGTTCCTTAAAATGATCTTGTGCGTTTTTAGTTGATGTGTGAGTTTCTAAGGTTTGGGAGAGAACATGGAGGCAACGGGCACCTGTCATAGTGGATGATGATGAGAAAGAAATGGCTTCAAATAGGATGGCCATTCTTGGCATTGCTTCGCGTGCTGAACCTTCTTGGATTTGGGTGGCTCTTTGGCTTTGTTGAGGATAGTTTCCAGACACTCCACCAGCCGTCCCTTCACGGCACCGGGCCTCAGGCGGTGGTAGCACTGCAGAAGTCGCAGCAGCTTGCAGGACAAACCATGGAGCAGGAACGAAGGTAGTAGGTGTAGTCCTGCAGGTCAGTGGAGGCTGAAGACACAATCTGAGAATGGAAGAAAAACAAGAACGAATCAAAGACAAGAACACATGAAATCTTGGGGCTGCAAAAGAATTGAACATTTCATAAAATTGCGGTCAAGTGAATTTTTTAAGTGGCAAAACATTGCAAGCTCAAAAGAAAAAAACCTGCTACACAACTATGAGAAAGCTGCCTTTAGGCCACAAATAAACCACATACGTAGAACACACACAAACACCACCTCACTCACCCTGCTGAGTCCGTGACACAGCAAGCGACACACAGGTCTTGAAACTCATCAGGTATTCTTCTGGATGAGACAGGTGATCAGGGAGATCGCAGCAGTGACCACACCCTGAGAAAGAAACAGATTCAGAAATCAGTAAGAACCCTTTTAAGATGCAAAAAACCTCAAAAAAATCTATGATGACCATAAGTTGGTGCATATCTTACATACATCACCAGTTATGTTGTATGACATCATGAGGTGGTGGTTTCTATGTGCCAGACTCACCATGTGCTGGTCATTGAGCAGGTGCAAAGACCACTCTAGAGGTCCATTCTCCCATGAGCACCAAGTTCTGGGGAGGTCTTATACAGACGGAGCAGACAGAGAGCAGCTGACTGTTTTTAAACACTGTCCATCGTGTCCCTGTCATTACATAGGAACTACTCAGCCAACTCCATCAGCACATGCTTCTGCTCAAACAATTAAGGCAAAGACACTACATTTATTAATTACAGTAAACAGTAAAGAATGGATAAAGCCAAGTTCAAACTTTTCATTTCGCGAAAAAAATATAAGAGCTTTTACAGAGGGGATTTTAGATATCTTTTTCACTCCATGAATGAGAAAATACTGACAACAGCCAGACAAAAAAAATATTTGCAACATATTTTTAGGAATAAAATGTATGTGTGTGTATGAACTAAATAATTAAATGTGTATTTTGGATGTTTTATTTCCACTAGTTTAAAAGAAAACAAGTTATGAAAGCAAAATAGCACAAATTCTGAAAATTGACTTTTGCTTAAAAAAAAAAAAAAAAAAAAACAAACACAATGGTTTCGCCTATAGTGACTTGCGAGAGTATAGCAAAGTTATATATATATATAGAGTATAACTTATAGGATATAACTGGCAAAAAAAATCCAAATCATAATCTCAATACGGAACACAAGAAGCATAATTTCATTTTCACTTACTTGACACACCACAACTACACACATTCCTTTTTTATTAATCCTCTTTTTCTCCCCTCATGCAAGTTCCTTCACTCTAAATCCTTACCGGAATTCATAACTTTTGGCCTCTCACTCAATCCTTCCAGACCCAAAGTTGCTCACCCACCACAAGGGATGCGGGGGAATCTCTTCCGGCGAATGCCTCGGCCATCTCTCTGCTGCCACGTTGGCGATGCAGTGCAGAGCCAGACACATGAAGGTGGGGTTTCCGGCTGGACAGGTCGTGTCTTGATGGCATTGTTAATCAGCCTGATCAGTTCACCTGTATGTTCACCAGCACAGAGATGACAGATAACCCTGGAGCACAGAAAAGAGGAAGGGAGAAAAGAAAGCTGATGGTTACAATCTCTGTTTTTGATGCTGACTCAGGCCAAATGGAGTGTATGAATAAATCTGAAATGAAGACACGTCACTAAAAGAAACCGTCCATCTTCAAACAGGCTCAGAGCGGCAGCCCTGCGAGCTCTGTGGATTAAGCACTAAACCACGAGAGAGATATTTCCCCCGCTTGCTGAGCTAATGTGTCTCCCTCATTGCCTGCAATTGCTTCTTTTCCACTCTCGCTGCATCGTGATGTTGTAAGTGCTTTTAAAGTCTGGAGGTTTGGAAGGAATGTGTCTTGCAAGAGATGATCAGACATCATCTGATTTCTACTACAATCATCTAGCAAATTCAATCATTTGCTCCATTCAGTATCGCAACTCCATGATTACAGTTCACTGAATTTATCAAGGATACAAACGTCCAATCTGGAAGACTTGGCTTAGATTTTTTAAGCCTTAAAAAACCTTTGACTGTCTGTTTCTGGATGATGTTTAGCTTTGTATTTTCATTTTTCTTTCTCTGTCATGTATCGGTACCTACCTATATTCTAACTTATAGAGCCTTTTGCTCATTTTTTTTTTTTAGTTCGGTTGTTTTGTGGGTGTGCCTGTATGTTTGGTATATAAAAAAAAATAAAAAACAGGAAAAAACCCTGTGTGCAGCAAAAATTTAGAGCACCCAAGACATAGCAGAGTACTCATGTAACAGAAGAGCAATGGAAATTTTCTGGCTAATGGAATGCGTTGAAAAGGTTTAGCTGTAGGCTGTGACTCATTTTTTAGTTTGAGAGCAACCACATCGTACCCACACAGCAGGCCGCTCTGTGACCTAAATAAGGTTTGGAATCCATTTTAAAACGTGCTTATAAGTCGTATTTAAAAGAATACACAGAATAAAGACTCTGTGGTTGAAACGGTTTAGTTATAGTTCTATATAAGGAATTGGTGTTGATTTGAGTGAAGAACCTTTGCTGAATTTTTGGGCTGGGCTCACAGGCAACGGGAATTTTGTAAATTGAATGTATTTGACCCGTATGGGAGGTGGTCAAAACGTGGTGACCTCACCACATTCTTCAGTCATTATACTACAACGTCTTTTGCAGCGAAAAGGACTTTAACAAAGGGCTAACAAGACCCTGCCCAATACCTGCAACTTATTTCTTAGTTTATGGCAGTGTTTAAAACTGCAACAGTGAGCAAGAGATCGTGGTGTCCCCCGCAAACCCTTGCCCCAATTTCATAAAAAATTCCACAATTCGTGCTACATAAATCTCCTTCATTGTACAGCATTATCCAAGAGCAAATGAGAAGGCCATGTGGAGTTTAGTGACAACAAACTGTTGTTGTCTAGTTTGCATTGTAAATGTTATTTTAATGCTTTTCCTTTTCAAGGAAAATGATAAGCGGATTCAAAATGGCCCTCAGTTTTTGTGTCCTTTTGTACTGAAAACATGCGCCGATTGCCCAGATTCAGCCCTGCTTCTGTCAGTGGTACCCTGTGGAGAGCTGCGTGGCTGCTTGAGTGGGTGTTTGATCAGCAGGAGATAATTAGACCTCAGGTAGGTCTACATGGCATGGAGTGCCACTAAGCCTCTGACAAAAGCTAAAAACACATCTGGTGCTGACACTTACTCACTAGGGCCACGCTCATTAGATGTGCACATCTAGAAAAGACAACTTTCACAAGGGTAAAACTGCAGAGTAATAAAATTCAGATACTTTTGCAACACTAATGATCAAAAGTTTGGGCTCAGTAAGATTTTGTGAAAAAAAATTTGAAAGAAGTCTCTTTATTCCGCAACTAGGCTGCATTTATTTGATCAAAAAATGCAGTAATATTTTGAAATATGAAGTTTTTAGGTTTAAAAAAGATACAATTCATGATCCTGTGATGAGAAAGCTGAATTTCCTTTAGCCATTACTCCAGTCTTCAGACACACGTGATCACGGAATCCCTTCAGAAATCATTCTAATGTGCTGATATGCTGCTCAATAAACATGTTCTTATTATTATCAATGTTGAAAACAGCTCAATATTTTTAACCGAAATCTTTTTTAACAAATTGATAGTTCAATAAAACATCATTTACATATAACCGAAATCTTTTTTAACATTATAAATATATTTTCTGTCACTTTTGATTAATTTAATGCATCCTTGCTAAATCCTAAAATTCTTTAAAAAAATCCCCAAACTTTAAATGGCAGTTTATATTGACAGATACACCTCAGAGGCTGTTAACACTGCACACTGGATCGGTTTGTTTCAAACAGTGTGTGGTCAAAATCCTGCATACCATTTGCCCTATAATTACAATCCATGTCTCTATGCAAAAGAATGAAAAATCTGAAAACATTTAGCCTCTGCTGATGTTCATTTGTGATATCTTGTCATGGCGTGAAACTCATGAGGAGTGTCAGATAACATAAGAGTGTAAAAGGCTTTACAAACTATAATATGTTCATGTATATGCATTGTTCAAAACTCCATATGTTGGCTTATTAACCCGTCAATGCATTGTGAGTGCCATATGAATGCCAGGAAGAAATAAATCGACACTTCACTGACCAAAACTGTAATAATCTGGCGTGTGAGCACCAGTAAAGTGTGCAATAAATCTATCACACAAATACATGCTTACACAAAGTCCCAGTGTTAAAAGTACAAAACAAACAAACAAACAACAAAAAACACTCATTTATGATTTAATACACATTGACACGAGGCAGGATATTTGAGAGGGTTCCACTCACAATCTGTTTCTGCGCAGTGTACCTTGTTGGATAGCTGAGCAGGTTGAAAGCCTCCAGTGGCCGAAGTCAAATATCATGGCCCAAAAGGACAATGATGAACAGCAGATTGCACACATACTTCTTCTTGCTGTATCCATCCAAAGCCTTGTCTCCTTTAAATTTTGAGCGGATGTTGGCCAACTCTTTATTTATGCGCTTTGATCTCAGCCTCCTTACTCTGACCGGAGGAGTAGAAATAAAAAACAGGATTTCAACTAAACACTGCAGAGCAACTGATTATCACTGGGTGATCTGAACACAGCAGGAGACAACACAAGCTGACCAAAAAATGCCCGGCTGCTGTTGATATCCTGCCTCAAATGGAGATAACGATTTGCATTACCACAGACTGTGAGCTCGTTAGGCATGAAAAAATAGGCATATTTCTCTTGCTCCTTATTTTCACATTCAATTACTCTTGTATAAAACTATATTTAAAAAGTTATATGTGTCAAAATTCCTAATGCCATCTTTAACAATCTATAAATGGAGTTTCAAGGATTTTAATAATCATCCAAATCAGGAATCTTAAAACAGTCTTAGATGTCATAACTAAAAAAAAAAAAAAAAAAAAAAAAAATATTCAAATTAACACTTATGTTATGGTGTGTGAATGGTCACTATTATGAAAGGTTGGTGTTTTACATTGAGAAAGAAATAAAAGGAGGGCCCAAAGGAGCAGATAAACAATAAATGAAGAGGACAGGAAACCAGGAAAGACGGAGGAAATAGCAACACAATTTTTCAGGGGTATGGGGGGTTAACAGGATAAAGATCAAGTGCCAATGTGTTTAAAAAAGGTTTTCACAAAGGTCTAGCAAAACCAAACCACACAATACAAACATTACACTTCACTGCTTTGCACCCATGCATGATAAAAATTCATTTTGCTTGCAAACTATGTATCCAAAATCCACCACAATTTTGCACAGCTCATTATTTATTCAATGTTTTCTCTCATCCACCGCCACTACACCAACCAAACATACAGGTGGCACCATTCTTGTGCTCCCTCCATCAATCACACTTGGGTAAACCATCAGATTTCTTATTTGCTGCAATGGTACTCATGCACAATGGATGAATTGTCACGCTGCTTTGTATACGCACTTTTCAGGAAAGGATCTGATGACATTCTTAGTGACTGCTGACACATGAGAATGCTAGAAGGAAAAAAAAAAAAACTTGTAAACGGCTTGTTATGTTGAACAGCTTTGCATAATAAGTGCTATTTGGTGGAAAAATAGTGTAATATAGTTCTATGAGCTTCCTGAGTCAATACCAGGGTTCTTACAAAAAAGATATTTTCTTTGCACAAGTCAAATAACTTTGACCATACACACATGCTTTTATTGGTGCTGCATTGTTTATTGACTGCAGGAGGACACAAAATGACTCACACTATGTTGTTAGGTAAACGATGTGAAGGAAAACTAAGTTAAAAGGGACCATGGTTATATAAGATGCACCAATTTCGGATTTCACAAATGTTGCAATTATGGAAGCAATGAAGGACTGAATTAGCTTTTTTTTTTTACAGGAATATACGCTCATTCCCACAAAAGTAACCGGAACATAGCTGCAAAAGCAGCGGGGTCAACATCATTACTATGATTTAGGTAAAACTGTAGGAAGTTAACCAACTTAAGGTTCAAGCTGTCGAATGGCTGGATTGGGTGTGTGGAAAAGCTTGCAGTAAACCATCAATCTGGTTCCAGTGCATCGGGGGGGGGGGGGGGGGGCTTTCTCTGCATATATGATGATGAATAAAAGATCACTGAGCGGGGTAAAAGCATCATAAAGGGGATGTATACAGACTGTGTAGGGTACTAAACACACTCACAAAAGTGGTTTCCAGGTGACATGCAGAAATGATTGCACAAACCCTTTACCAAAAAAGGGACTGACCTCAGGCCGTCAATGAGCATAATCTTATGGTGGGTTGTTTCTTACGATGGGTAGGCCTCAGAAGCAAATATCTGCCAGAATATCAGAGGCACAGACATTGCATGGTCACATTTCTTTTGTTAATTACTTATTGACAATTTGTGGCTGGGTTCTTCAAGCTCATACGTGCTGATGCGGTGGTGAAATGGTATCGTCGGAAAAGAGCTCATTTAAATGAGTGGCAGACAGTGACAAGCATCTGTACAATATAGAGAATACCAATGAATGAATTAATGAATTGAGTGGAATTGATTCATGACTTAACACTGCAAACTGGGCAACACCACAAATTCCATAATATAGTAAATAATGTATTTACTATTTATTAATTTGTTTATGAGCTAAACAAAAGCGTAGAGCAAGACAGACAGACACAAAAACATGCTGAATTCAAAATGCTTGAGCAATAGGCCAAGGTGTAAAATTAAAAACCAATGACAGTGGACCAAACAATCAAAAATTACTAATGATATGGCGGCATTGAGGCAATGCATTAAAATTTATATTATATTTTTAAACTTGTATAATATTTGAGAGTTATGTTAAATTGCAATTGAGCAGTCATCGAATGTTTGATAAGTTGTAAAAACTTTTCTTTTTGAAATGGTCTTTATTTTTTTGTTACAAAACAGGTTCCCCCCAAGCAGTTTTAAGATACTTGATTTTGTTGTCTCCTGTCGTAATAAACTTTTACCAGTTTGGAGCGATCAGAAGACTCTCATTGCACAAGCCAATGCAGAGCTGACACTAAAGATTGAAAGCCAAAAATGAAAATCAACATAATAATATATCAATTCACGTTTGATCTCATAAACATTTAATACAAGATCCAACAAAATGAATACAATTCCAATTAAATGTCTGTTATATTTTGTTTGCATTTGTCAAATAAACAAAAATGTAACGGGTTATGTGAAATAGGCACATAACATTGTAATATTGATATACTGATCACATGTCCCTGAATCTAATCAAATTGTATCACAGCATGTTTTGAGGTATTGGGAAGCACCACATTGCTAAGAGTGAATTAATGTCAGATCATGGTAAAACACCCCTAGAGAGAACATCATCTTCCTAAAAACATGCACGTACCCACTTTAGTATATAAGCCATGCATTTTTATGCAACGGGCTCTAAAATTAAAATGTGGACAATGAGGAGATTACGTCCAGAAAAAGCCAGCATGCCAGTAAAACAGCAATCTCACACAGGTTTCCCTGAACACAAATTATGATGAAGATACATACTACATTTGGAAATTCTGTAAATTAAATACTTGATTTTGAAATTTAACGTGTCTGTTGTGCTGGGCAGGGGACTGGTACTCACTCACACCAACCAAATTTATGTTTATTTTTTCCTCGTTACCCCACCCCTACATCTACGAGAACGTAACAAATACACACAGGCCAAACCCACAGGACTCCCAGTCCAGAAGATGGGCCACACCAGTTCACTCTCATTGCAATCACCAACATCACAAAACTGATCCCAAAAAGTTACCCTCGAATTGGAATTATGCACGTTTTAACACTCTCAGGCGTTCAACAGAAGTTCACGAATATCAATCTTATTTGAAGCCACTCCACAATTACTAGGAACTCAAACTCCTACCAGAAAGAAAGAGAAAGCCTTTTAAGATTCAAGAGGTAAAGTTGGAGGCACAGAAGAGGCGGAATCAGAAGACTACAGACACAGATGACCCTCCTATAACGCTGAGCTCAAGGCGACAGCTTGATAACTGGATTATAAACAAAAACAAATCCAGTCCTCTTGGCGAGCAGCGATATCAACCGCTATCCAGCTAGTCAAGGTGACAAGAACAACAGACACAAGTCATGCTGGATACACCATCTGCAGTGAAACACACGGTCTGACACGTCTTCGGCGGCCGGCCTATCGATTTATCACGGAGCAAAGCAGAAACCACCGGAACCAAAACTAAACCGCCCCATCACCATCACTCACCCCGCCCACAAACACCCAACAGACAAACAACAAACAAACAAAACTTAACCTTTCATTCTGGCTAAAAGGCATCACGGAGCAAAGCAGAAGCCCTTTGATTCAGTTTTGGGCGTATATAGGAAGAGTTCAGCACAGCTGTTCGCCGAAGAAAATGACTAATGGTGTTTGAGTGTGACAGGGACACTTACAGTTTCTGATGTCCGAGATGAACACAGCTAATCCTCGCATTCCGTCTCCCTTCGACACGGCCGGCATGTTTGCTCGTTTTTCTCTTCAAGCCGGCTTCAACGCGAAACAAACGACTTTCAGATGTTCAGAGGTGCAGGTTTAACAAGCGGCGGTTTGGGTTCAAATGCACAGTGCTAACTAGCGGGCTAAGTTAACTAACACGGACTCCAGTCTAGTCCTGAATTAAACTATAAGCACCAGCAAATCACACAAAAAAAGAGGAGGTGAGTGCAGTGGGTGAGAGAGAAGCTGGGGAGTCAGCGCGACTGCTGTTTCCTTTGGCTAACGTTAATTCATTCAATCCCGTGAACTCTCGTCAATGGGAAAACGATACAAGGCGTAACGTTACGCTTACGTCGCGGCACTGACTAATGAAAAACAAGCCAACGTGTTGTATTTAGTTTATGATTACGCTCCTATATGTCGATGGATGGTGTTAAAATAACAAGTGATACCTCTCTGACTGTGAGTCACGCACGGCAAGCTAGCCAAAAAGCTAGCGAGCTGGCTAGCTCTATCAAATGTTAGAATACATCACCCAAATAACAGCGATAGGACAACGGTGAATCCTGCTTGCTGTCGAACTACTCTGACAGACCTGTCTCGGGAGAAAAGATAGCCCTGGGCTGTATTTAGTCGTTAGTAATGTGCGAGACTTTTCGCTCGGTCGCTGTACCCCGACGGAGCTCGTGACAGAACGGGCGCTGAGCTCGCTCCAAGCGCTTCCTCCCCCCCACAGTCCCGCCTCTAGCCCCGCTTCTCCGCCTGCTCTGATTGGCTATTTTACTGTCATTCAGTACAACAATTTGTCCTGTTTCATACTCAGTTGCATTTTATATCCATTTTATTGGCTTGAAGTGAAAACGATAGACAATGTTTGGAAAGTATCAAAGTGCAAGTATGTGGGAATGGGTGATAGTTTGCTAAAAGAGAGGTTGTAAATTACACTAAATTAAAATCTGACGACTGGTTTTCATCCTTTTATAAAACTGATATTTGAAATAGTGTGATATTGATTGGTGGAAGGGGATAATCACATATAATCATACAATACTTGTGCTTGTCTAATCGTTTCCTGTTTCTGTTTTTTATGTCAAAAATGTATTTGAATGGTGGGTTGAATCGTTTGCAAAGAGATCAGAAAATAAATCGAATATCTGTTTGTTTGTCAAAAAAATCTACACACACTGCCGCGCTATGCATAACGTATATAGAATGTAATTTTGTATTTTTCCATGACACCTTTTTGTCTGCCATCCATCCCATTTTTAAAACACTTCCCTAGGCATCACAGGGAAGCTGGGAGCTGATTTGGGAAAAACCCCTGTATGGATAACCCTGCCCATCACAGCAGGCTCGTTTCAAATATTTATTAAAGATGAAATCAAATGTATTTCTATATTGCTACAAAAATCAGATTTACCTTTGGGGGGGTTCTTATCCCAGGTAAGGTTATTATTACTTAGTAACAGAGCAAGATGGCACCTGTCAGTTTTCTGTGCAACTAATTAAGTAAAATTTCCCCCGAAATTGATATATTTGATTTTGACATCAGTCTCAATAAACGTGTAAACCCCCTCATACAATCTATCAATAAATTGCAACACCTATTCTTTCGAAAGGGCTATCTTCCTTTATACGACAATTGATATATATGGTAGCAACTCAAATAGGCTTTTGCATAGTGTGGCGTTTTGATTTAAAAGGATAGTTGTGTTTCATTCAAAAAGTAAAAATAAACTAATTCTGACACCATTTACTCACCGTTGTCCTTCCAAACTGTATGATGACTTCTTACAAAAAATAAATAAAATACATAAACAGAAAGATATTGTCAAGAAATGTTTGTGGTTCAAACACTGATTATGATTTGTAAGAAAAAATCACTGGAATATTTTTATAAAAAAATAATCTTCTCATCTTCCACAGGGAAAAAAAAGAAGAAAAGGAATGTATATAATGTGTTTGAGGGAGACACGAGGAGAGGCTTTAATTTGGGGAGTTATGTAATGTGCTACTGTTCATTCTTACCCCCGTTTTAAGTTTGATCAATACTCTATTTATCAATCTGTCTGTCTGTCTGGCTGTCTTCTACCTACCCTGTCTGTCTGTCTGTCTGTCTGTCTACCTCCCTGTCTGTCTGTATGTCTGGTCTACCTACCTTCTTTTGTCTGTCTGTCTGTCTGTCTGCCTACCTGTCTGTCGGTCTGTCTGCCTACCGTCCTGTCTGTCTACCTACCTGTCTGTCGCCTGTCTGTCTGCCTACTGTCGGTCCTGTTCTGCCTGCCTGTCTGTCTGCTGCCTACATGTCTGCTGTCTGTCCTGTCTGTCCTGCCTACTGTCTGTCTGTCTACCTACCTGTCTGTCTGTCTGCCTGTCTGTCTGCCTACATGTCTGTCTGTCTGCCTGCCTGTCTGTCTGTCTGCCTACATGTCTGTCTGTCTGTCTGTCTGCCTACAGTCTGTCTGTCTGTCTGCCTGCCTGTTTTTCCCTGTCTGTCTGTCTGTCTGTCTACCTGCCTACCTGTCTGTCTGTCTGACCTACCTGTCATCTGTCTGTCTGCTACCACATCTGTCTGCTGTCTGTCTGTCTGCCTGCCTGCCTGTCTACCTACCTGTCTGTCTGTCTACCTACTGTCTGTCTGTCTGTCTGCTACACTGTCTGTCCTGTCTGTCTGTCTGCCCTACCTACCTACCTGTTCTGTCTGTCTGTTCTGTCTGCCTCCTGCTGTCTGTCTGCCTGCCTGTCTTGTCACCTGTCTACCTACCTGTCTGTCTGCCCTGCCTGCCTGTCGGTCTACCTGTCTACCTGTCTGTCTGTCTACCTGTCTGTCTCTGTCCTGTCCGGTCTGTCTGTCTGCCTGCCCTGCCTGCCTGTCTGTCTGATCTATCTCTCGCACTCGTCTACCGGTCTAACTATTTGGGCTGTGCAATTAATACGCGCATTACGATTGTCGTGGCGCATCTTGACACAGTAAAGACGGTCCCGTGTATAGTATAAATCACGAAATCACCCTGCCTTTCAGATGGAGCTGTCTTTCAGACTACACAGAGCCGTAGTTTCAACTGACCAATCGTGCAGATTCGATCAATCTGTGATTATTAGGGCGATTTTGCCTAATTGTCCGTGAAATCGGCTCTGTGTAGTAAAAGCGCTCCATCTGAACGCAGGTGATGCTGAATGCTATATTAATACGAATCCGGACCGTCTTACTACCTGACAAGATTGCGCTAACGAACAGCGAAAATGTGATTAATTTGCACAGCCACTTCGACCTACTACCTGCGGGTTCGTCTTGTCTGTCTGGTCTGTCTGTCCGATCTATCTATCTATCTATCTATCATCCTATCTATCTCTTCTATCTATCTATCTATCTATCTATCTATCTAGCTACCTAGCTGTTCTGTCTGTTTGTCTATCTATCTACATATCTATCTATCTAGCTCTCTATCTACTACCTAGGCTGTCTGTGTGCCTGCCTACCTACCCACTGTGTCTGTCTTCTAGTCTATCTATCTATCTATCTATCTATCTATCTAGCGATCTATCTATCGAATCTACTAACTACACCAGCTGTCGTGCCTGTTCTATCTATCTACTATCTATCGACTATTCTATATATCTATCTACCTATCTTTCTGTCATGAATCTATCTATCTGTCTGTCTGTCTGTCTATCTATCTATCTATCTATCTACCTAGCCAGCTACCTACCTAGCTGGTCTGTGTGCACTGCCTACCTACCCAGCTGTGTCTGTCCTGTCTGTCTGTCTGTCACTGTCTGTCTGTCTATCTATCTATCTATCTATCTCCTATCTATCTATCTATCTACCTACCTACCCTTCTGTCCGGTCTACCTACCTGTCTGTCTAGTCTGTCTGTCCTGCCTACATTCTCTCTGTCCTGCCTGCCTTCTATTCTGTCTGCCTACCTGTCTGTCTGTCTGTCTGTCTGCCACTACTGTCTGTCTTTCTACCTACCTACCTACCTGGTCTGTCTGTCTGCCTGCCTGCCTGTCTGTCTGTCTGTCTACCTACCTACCTGTCTGTCTGTCTGCCTACCTGTCTGTCTGTCTGTCTGCCTGCCTGCCTGTCTACCTACCTGTCTGTCTGCCTGCCTGCCTGTCTGTCTGTCTGTCTGCCTACCTGTCTGTCTGTCTGTCTGCCTGTCTGTCTGTTTGTCTGCCTGTCTGTCTGCCTGCCTGTCTGTCTGCCTACCTGTCTGTCTGCCTGCCTGCCTGTCTGTCTACCTACCTGTCTGTCTGTCTGTCTGCCTGCCTGTCTGTCTGTCTGCCTGCCTGTCTGCTGTCTGTCCTGCTGTCTGTCTGCCTGCCTGCCTGCCTATCTATCTATCTATCGTATCTATCGACCTACCTAACTATTAGGGCTGTGCAATTAATCGCATTCGATTGTCGTGCGCATCTTGTCAGTAAAGACGGTCCCGTGATTAGTACTAAATCAGCATCACCTGCTTTCAGATTGGGCGGCTTTCATTACACTGAGCCGTAGTTCACTGACAAATCGAATGTGATTCATTTGCGATTATGAGGGCGATTTTGCCTAATTGTCACTGAAATACGGCTCTGTGTAGTGAAAGCCACTCCATCTGAAAGCAGGTGATTCTGATTTAATACTAATCACGGGACCGTCTTTACTGACAAGATGCGCACGACAATCGAATGCGATTAATTGCACAGCCCTACTACCTATCTACCTGTCTGTCTGTCTGTCTGTCTGTCTATCTATCTATCTATCTGTCTATCTGTCTATCTATCTATCTATCCTAGCTGTCTGTCTGGTCTATCTGTCTGTCTGTCTATCTATCTATCTATCTACCTACTAGCTGTCTGTGTGCCTGCCTACCTACCCAGCTGTCTGTCTATCTGTCTATCTCTATCTATCTATCTATCTATCTATCTATCTATCTATCTATCTATCTCCCATCTGTCTGTCTGTCTTGTCTGTCTATCTATCTACCTAGCTGTCTGTCTGTCGGTCTATCTATCTATCTATCTATCTATCTAGCTGTCCTGTGTGCCTGCCTACCTACCCAGCTGTCTGTCTCATCTATCTATCTATCTATCTATCATCTATCTATCTATCTATCTATTCTATCTATCTATCTATCTGTCTATCTACCTACCTACCTAGCTGTCTATCTGTCTGTCTGTCTGTCTATCTATCTATCTATCTATCTATCTACCTAGCTGTCTGTCTGTCTGTCTATCTATCTATCTATCTATCTATCTATCTATCTATCTATCTATCTACCTAGCTGTCTGTCTGTCTGTCTGTCTACCTATCTATCTATCTATCTATCTATCTATCTATCTATCTATCTATCTATCTATCTATCTATCTACCTACCTAGCTGTCTGTGTGCCTGCCTACCTACCCAGCTGTCTGTCTGTCTGTCTGTCTGTCTGTCTGTCTATCTATCTATCTATCTATCTATCTACCTAGCTGTCTGTCTGTCTGTCTATCTATCTATCTATCTACCTAGCTGTCTGTGTGCCTGCCTACCTACCCAGCTGTCTGTCTGTCTATCTATCTATCTATATATCTATCTATCTACCTAGCTGTCTGTCTGTCTGTCTATCTATCTATCTATCTATCTATCTACCTAGCTGTCTGTGTGCCTGCCTACCTACCCAGCTGTCTGTCTGTCTGTCTATCTATCTATCTATCTACCTAGCTGTCTGTCTGTCTACCACACGTCTCCCTAAATCCTGTAGAGTTCAACCAATCCGATGAAGACTTCGACACTCCTGAAGTGTTTCACTTTTGTGTCTCATATGCATCAGACGTTCAGCTAACGGTCCGTGGGCGTGACATCTGAGGCTGAGACTACAAGCCTACCTGAAAACAACGAAATCATGATTCTCAATAACGTGTAACATAAAACTTGTGTGAAAGAATAAATCAGTAATCGCGCTGCAGTTTTGGTCCAATGAAAGCCACGGCTTCAAAACAGCGGACAAACGCAGTGAAGTTGAGCCTATGACGGAGAGCCGCAAGAAAGTGGGCGGGGCCTACCGTAAATCCCGTGATTGTCGTCCAATCAAATCATTCAGTGAAGGCGAAGGGGCGGAGCAAAACAAGTGGGTTTTACATGAGCTGTGCTGCAGTCGTCTCACAATCCAGTTTTACCGAAATGGGGCGGAGACAGCGGACACAATGGAGGTAAGCTTGAGTTACTCAAGGCCATATCGGCTGGCACACATCCGAGGCCACAAAGCTATTTGCGAGAGTTAGACTCAACATACCAGCTTTATTTATTACCTCCTAGCTCCGACGCTTTAGTCGTTGAACGGCTGTGTTGTGCTGCGTATGTCGTTATCAGGTGGCTGGAAATGTGCGCACTCGCGCATCTTGAGCATCCATTTTAGCCTGCCGCGAATATTTCATTCATTTAGCATCACGTGTCTGCTATTGCTAATAGGCTAAAACGAGTTAGGTCCGAGTTTTTAAATTGTTACGTGTAACCACTTGATGTATAATGGAGTTGGATTCAGTGGTATAAGAGTCCTGTTAGCTAGCTCCTCGTTCGTTTCCACGAGGGTCGTTCAGAGCACGCTGGCGGCGCGCTTCAGTCACTTATTGTTGGGTGCAGACCGCATGGGATGTGCTTGCTACTTTTTTACAGCTTTGTTCACCAAACCACGCCTAATTAGTTATTAGTGAGCTGATTGCTATAGTTTGCGGTGTGGTCCAATTAATTCAGTCGTTTTTTCTCAACCACGTTGTTGCCCGCATTTATTTAAATTAACGCTTCAGAGGACGCTATTTAAAGATTTTTTCTAATTTAAAAGGCGAATTATTTTAAACGCGACTTTTCTCTCTCTAATAAATTTTAATGTTGTGTGTGTGAGAAAACTCGTTTATTTATATCCCGGTTTTACCCGCCTTGAATCGTCTAAACTGCTTTTAAAGAGGCAATGCTGGTCTTGAGTCCGCACAAGCTCTGTTAATAGTAATAGTGACGGGTTTTGATTGGTCACGGTGGCTTGAATCTTTTGAATCCATTTACCAAAAAGACTCGTTCTTCGTACAGTGAATCTTTAACTACATCCTTTTGGTACAGTAAGTTAGGTGACAAGCGATTCTTTTGTGGCTAGCACTTATTGAATCTTTTATTTGATTCGGTAAAATGAGTCATGCGTGACCGAAACAAGTTTTGTCCTTTGTTAAAATCAGGTCTAGCTGGGTTTTGGGTCTTACGACAACTTTTCAAAATTTTATGCAACATAGAATGTAGAAGCTCGTGCTTTTTTTCCTCTGTGTATAATTTGATTTCTTCTTTTTTTTTTTTTTTTTAGGTTGTCCCAGGGAGAGAGCTCTGCAAAACCTGCAGCAGAAGACATGACCTCCAAAGACTACTACTTCGATTCCTATGCACACTTTGGCATTCACGAGGTAAGGTCTTGTTTATCCATGAGGAGCGGTACAATTAAACGTCTTCATATCTGTGACTAATGTAAACCCCCTCTGTGTCCACAGGAGATGCTAAAGGATGAAGTTCGTACTCTGACGTACAGAAACTCCATGTTCCACAACAAGCATCTCTTCAAGGATAAGGTGGTGCTGGATGTGGGAAGTGGAACCGGCATCCTTTGTATGTTTGCAGCCAAAGCTGGGGCCAAGAAAGTTATTGGAGTGAGTGTAAATCCTGCCTGTTTATGTAAATGTCACCTCATTGCTTTCAGCAGCTGAGTTTTTGTTATGGATACCGACTGGTTTAGTTTAAATGTGGGCTCTTGCCCGTCCTGTCAAGGTGCTCATGCTGTGCTTTTGTCTGATTTTGCATTCTTTTGTCATTCGTTCCCCAGATTGAGTGCAGCAGTATATCAGACTATGCTGTGAAGATTGTGAAGGCCAACAAGTTGGATCACAGTAAGAACTTCTCATAGCTCTTGGCTTCCTTATTGTATACAGACCTCATTTGCACACACCACATCTGTGATTCTTTTGAACTGAACTTACTGTATTATGAGTTGTGTACCTCAAATACCTGTGTAACCTCATCTTCCTTGTCCAGTCGTTACCATCATTAAGGGCAAAGTGGAAGAGGTTGAGCTTCCCGTGGAAAAGGTAGACATAATCATCTCAGAGTGGATGGGCTACTGTCTCTTCTACGAGTCCATGCTTAACACTGTCATTTATGCAAGAGACAAATGGCTGGTGGGTGTATGCTAATGTCCTTTTAAAGCATTGAAGCTATTCACTATAACTATTCACTATTTGATTTAATGCTCATGTTGCCCATTTGTTTTCTTTTTCAGAAACCTGATGGCCTGATTTTCCCTGACAGAGCCACGCTCTACGTCACTGCCATTGAGGACCGACAGTACAAGGACTACAAAATTCACTGTACGTGTCAATTTCTGAATGCATTTGGGGTCTTTTCTGCTGTGTCTGGGCACCATTTCATTTGTTTTGTGTTTTGCATTTTCAGGGTGGGAGAATGTTTATGGCTTTGATATGTCCTGTATCAAGGAAGTGGCCATTAAGGAACCACTAGTGGATGTTGTTGACCCCAAACAGCTTGTTAGTACTGCCTGCCTCATTAAGGTGTAGTTTACTCCACAAAAGTGTGCTTTCAAATTTTTATTTTTTATATATATATATGTGTGTATATATATGTGTGTATATATATGTGTGTATATATATATATATGTATGTATGTATGTATGTATGTATATGTATATGTATATATATATGTATATGTATATATGTGTATGTGTGCATGCATACACACACACACAGACACACAGATACATGCATGCATGCATACATACATACATACATGCATGCATGTATTCATTTATTCATGCTTGCTTATTCAACCTTACCAATTCTCTCGGTTCATTAGGAGGTGGACATCTACACAGTGAAGATCGAGGACTTGTCCTTCACGTCACCTTTCTGCCTGCAGGTGAAAAGGAATGACTACATTCATGCGCTGGTAACCTACTTCAACATTGAGTTCACTCGCTGCCACAAGAAGGACAGGCTTCTCTACTAGTGAGTGCTGTCTTTGTTTTCCCCCTCTCTCTACCACAATTTAAGTTATAAATGAACCCTTGGAAAACAAAGTGCATTTATCCTTTAGGCCCAGAGTCTCCTTACACTCATTGGAAGCAGACTGTGTTCTACCTTGATGACTATCTGACTGTGAAGACCGGAGAAGAGATCTTTGGCACCATCAGCATGAAACCCAACATCAAGAATAATGTAAGCCCCATCTGCACTTAATATTATAAACGATCACTTTTAGAATAGATTCTTACATGAAAGTTTAAAGAGAAATGTGTATATTAAATAATTCTGCATTATATTGAAATAAGTTTTAAAAATATGCCTACTCTACTGTTAAAATTTTGCCTAAGATTTTCTTTCTTTTAGAGGTGTGTTGTTGGTTGTTTGTTTGTTTTCTTCTCCAGCAAGTGCTGTGCTATTTTAAAGCTATAATTAAACCTTTTATATTTCGGTATTTAAGAATTTATTCTTCTTGTTAAGCTGTAGTCTTCATTTTAAAATTCGACCTGTTGAATGTCCCAAGTTAATAAGAGAATGTTGGTATGGTTCCACAGAACTATACAGGGATAACATTCCTGACCATTAAGAGGATATTTCATAATTAAATAGTAATATAATTTTCCCCCTGTTTTGCAGAGAGACCTGGACTTCAACGTCGACATCGACTTCAAGGGTCAACTTTGTGAGGTGTCTAAGACGTCAGAGTACAGGATGCGCTAGATTTCTTTAGCAAAAGTGTGTGAGAGGCATCTCGGAGAGCAGTTCACGCTTGTGTGTATGAAACCGTGTACATTATTCCAAACTGTGCATGATGGACATTTTTAGAGATTCTGTTTTACAGAATATTGTCTGACTTCTTCTCCTTTTCTTTAAAAATGTGCCCAACGGGACTAAACATGGCAAAACAAGGTTTTTTATTTTTTTTTTGCCTTGCTTTTTTTTTTTTTCCAAATTTTAGGTGCACCATCTTGGATGAAATCCCTTAGGTTTATGCATGTACACATGTGCAACTGCTCTCTTTTGCCTGGTTGTCTGTGTCTGACATGTCTGCCATGTATCTTTTTTTTCTTTTCCCTGCCATGCCGACATGTCTGTGTTGGTCACTGTAAAAAATGCAAAGCAGCCATATGTTTTGATATTCCATCTGGTTAAGACAGCATCTTCTATGTAGGTAAAACTTGTCAGGTTTAACTGTGGACAGGCGCTCTGCCCAGTAGTAGCTGAATGAGCCCATATTGTTTTTTTTATTTGTTCTGTACTTGGAGGAAGTTGTTTTGGACCATCAGTAGAGGGCGCCTCCTTTATGTGCAGTTTGTCTTCTGTGGAGTAACAGTTTTAATTCATGTAGGGCTCCCATGTCCTCATCTGTTAGTTTTTTTTTTTTCTTAAACTTGTTACAATAACTTAATCAGAGGATATTATCATGTTATGGATGAGACCGCATAGCAATCTCTTGTGCAACTCATAGGTGGTGTTAATGAGCACCATTTTAGATCCGTTGATCTTTTTAATGTCATATAGGAGGAATCTTCATGACCATTTAGTTTAAGCTTATCTGCTGCTCTTTTGCACTATAAGCACTTAAAACTAAGTTTCTCAGACCCAGAACTACAATTTAATTCCATGGAGGAAAACCTTCAGACTACATTTTCCATTTGAGTGCTTTTATTGAAGGTGATGCTTATCCTGTGTTTGAGTAACTTCACATTTGTTTCATATTGTGATCATCTCTCATATGTGTTGCTGTTGTGTAGTACTGTTATTGTCGAGGGGTGCAAGTTCACATGCCTTGTGTCTAGCACTGGTTTGGATTATTTGTCCACTAGGAAGTATTTTTTTTGTTTGTTTGTTTGTTTGTTTGGCACCATAGACCCCCCCCTTTTTATTTTAAATAAAAACCGTAAATTGAATCTGCGTGGTTTTTCAATGACCAAAAATGCAAACTGACTTCTCAATAGACTAACCAGCTACTGCATTTGTATGTCCTCTGTAGAGAACGTTATATTTTAGGGAATTGCACTGAGATCATACATGTGTCAGTTTTAAGAATTTTAGAGATGCCAAATGTTAGACTATGGTTTAACCATTAAAACTCCCTCTACTTGGGTCTTTAAAAAATGACTGACATTGACCAAATTATCAATTGTAATACTCTTATGGAAATACGTGTAATATTTTGTAATTAGCACTTAGGCTTTCAAGTTGTTTGTTGTATTGTTGCCAAGTTATTACATTATTACAATTCTTTTCATTACGTTACCCCAAGAACATGTTAATATGCAAATGAGATATAATGAATGGATACTACGAATGGGAGTGCCATTTTTACACACATATTGCAAGTAAAAATAGTATATCCAACTGTGCTGTAATATCTTTCATTACAATTATTAATGGTTTCAGTAGGATATATATATATATATGATGTGTATATATATATATATATATATATAGTATTTAGTTTTTTTTTTTTTCCCATGTTTTGTGGTAGCTTCTCATCACATTGGAACTTCCAGCAACTTATTTATTGAAGTTATCCAAAACCACCAAATGTTTAGAAACTGCCAATATACAAATTTTAGTGTGAAATAAGCTTTTTCTTAAACCACAAAACACACACTCAAAATGTAAAAAAGCATTGATGCAAAATTTAATCCAATTCAGACGGTCAAGGTGTAATAATATGTAAATTTATTAAAAAAGAATATAGAGAACAGAAACCACAAATCATAACTTGGAAATGAAGTTCTGGATAATAATAACAACCTTCAAATATAGAAAATGCAAATCCAATGAATGTACATTTTTAATAACAATCCATTTATGATGGATTGAACCCAACCAGTATTAATCAAAACATTAATACAATTGTAATTAAAACATAAATAATTATTCTGTTTGAATCAAAAGTACCAAAGTATTAAGTATTAAAATATTAAAATATTGAAGTATCAAAGTATCTGAATTTCAAGGTATCTGAATTTGAATAAAAACCTGTAAGAGTTCTAAGTCTGAGTCTAAGAGTTGTCGACGTGAAGCCAAAGAAGAGGAAGTGAGCTGAAAAGATAGAGAGACCAGAGTCTCAGAAAGTCAAAAAACCCTATTCTATTTTGCAGAGTCTATCTTATATACTGTTGTTCTAGACATAAGTCGTCATCTGGCTATCACTAACAACACCTGACCTTTAAAAATAGTCTAGTCAATGTCTCGATTTTGGACTTCTTCCTCTTTTAGATTCAAAGTATCATACTGATAATTCTAAGAAATATTGATACAAAAGAACAATACATGCAGTTCAACTTCATATGCAAAAACAGACTCAGCTGACTACGCAGTTAGAAATACTGTGAAAATTACATATCAAAAATACCATAAAGTTTACCAAAAACATTTTTGAATATAAAAATGAAACCTGTTAATATATATATATATATGAGACAGATCCTTACCATGAAATATTAATTTTTAACTTTTGAAATGAAACTTATCATTATGAATAGAACACATTCTGAGTACGTGACTTCTCAGAATCTCTCAACAACACTTGGGTTTAATTTAAATACATGGACTTCTCAGAATCTCTATCAGCATGTGGATTTCTTATAATCTCCATTAGGGCATCATAAAATGATTTTTTTTCCCTTCACCATTCTGAATATGTTTCTGGGTCTGTTTGCAAATAAAATAATAAAAGTCTAATGTGTAATTCACTTTCAGTTGCATGCAAGAGTTTTCTTGTGACTCGGTCCTTATTAGGGCCTTTTGCACCGCAGGAACTTTTTCATAGTCTGATTGATTTAGAGTAGTTAACTAGCTGTATCTAGATCTATCTGAAAAGATAAGGTAATCTTAATACACACACACACACACATATATATACACATATATATATATATATATATGTATATATATATATATATAATTATGTGGTTAGTGTCCTGACAACCCCCAAAATATATGTGAATCAACATCAATTTTCATGAGGAATGTCTCTTTTAAAATTGTATGCATTTATTAGGTGGCAGATCTTGTAAAAACATTTGACATCTGAACTATTCAGATTTATTGCATAAGAATATTTACAATTACATTTTTAAAACTTGAAATAATTTTCAATAGTCTTTGAAACATAAGACGCTTCATAATATTGTCTAAGTAGAGGTTTTTATGAAATAATACAGGTTTTCGTTTTTTTCTCTCATTTTTTCCTTCAACAATTCTAGCATTTCAGTGTCTCTCATCTGTTTCTGTTGTTCCAGCTGAAGAATTGTTTTTTCATATCTTTTTGACATTTCCTGCTTCTCTTTTTCTAACCTCTGCCACTCCTTCTCCGTTCTCTGTCTATGCTGGGACTCTTCATTTTTTCTCTTTATCTCCTCATTCTCCATGTACTGCTGATGTTTTAACTGCTCTTCTCTCTGTTTTTGCCTCTCTAGCTCCATCAATTTTTGATGTTCTGCAGCCTGGCCACTTAATGCTTTCTGTGTCCTTTCTACCTCTTGTCTCCTCTCGTTTCTTTCAGTTTGCATGTGCTCTAGCATAGTAACTATCATGTGGTTTTGCTTTGTCAGCTGTTCATGCAGCTGTGTTTCTCTCAAGCTTTGGCACTGCTGCTCCAGTTCTATGAGTTTAATCAATCTTTGAAACTCAGGCTCTCTGGCTTTCATTTCCTTTCTAGTAGCTTCAGCTTTCTGTTGTAGCTTAGCTTCTCTTTTCTTATATTGCTCCAGTAGCTGGTATGTTGTGTTGGTGTAGCATCCACCACCATTGTCCTGAACCATGTCTTGGATCTTTTTAAGGAGTTTGGACACTTGTAAATAGTTTCTATCTTTATTGTTGAAAACATGGCATCTGCCACCACATTTGTCAATTAAGGCTTTGAGATCTGCTGTAGCCCCTCTCAGATAGTCCTCAAAAGTTGTGTCCTCCAGGGCATCCCCCTTTGTGAATAAAATCAATGTGTATCTTGTAGCTCCTTCCCCAAAGATCTCCTGAATCTGCTGGACTGTTTGCTTCTCTTCGTTTGTGAAACGATTGCCAATCGCCAGGATGAAAAGAAAGACATGGGGACCAGGGTATGACATGTCGATGCATTTCACTATGGCCTGTGTGAGCTCAGCCTCAGAGAGCTCTGTGTCACACCAGCCTGGAGTGTCCAAAACTTTGATTGTTTTTCCATCAAAAACAGTGGTGGCCACACTGCATTGCTTTGTCACAGACTTAGAGCTTGCTGCTTTGTGAAAATGATCTCTTCCAAGGATGGAGTTACCAGTGGCACTTTTCCCTACGCCTGTTTTGCCAATAAGGACAATCCTAATTTCTTGTGCTATATAGATCAAGAAATAAAATGCAGTTGTATCAAATAAAATAACAAGTATGTAATAAAATATTAATAATATACTTATACTAATATAATATACTTTTTAGTATGTATTTTTATTTAGATAAAATGATAGACCTTTACAGCAGTGACAGGAAAATAAAACAATTCCTAAACATTTAATGGACTAAATACTTATTAAAGAGAATATAACATTACAATATTACAGTATCAGATTATTAATGTGAGGCATTAATGGATAAGATCAAAAATAAAAACAACAACTCATAATGTGTAATATATACACACACGCGCACATATATATATATATATATATATATATATATATATACACACGCGCGCACACACACACACACACACACACACACACAAACACAAAAATATATATATATATATATATATATATATATATATATATATATATATAAACATCTGTTACATACCTGAGAGCTGTGCACTCATCTTGGCTCAGTTTAACAGAGACCTAGAACAAGAGTATTCAGGAGAGACACTATAAGAGCGCTTATAAGGGCTTCCTTGTTCCAGCCCCTATCTTGGCAGTTTGACAGATTATTGTTTCAACTAAAAACTGAAAGCCAACAAAACCCAAACCAATGCGTGTTTAGCAAATTTCTACACAAGAAGTAAGAGATGCAGGTTTGTATGTAGATGTTCATGCTATGTAAAAAAAAAAAAAGTTTCACAAGTGTGATTTTGAAATAAAAAAAAAATGTAGGAAATTGCTAAAATTAGCTCTAAAGGAAAAATAATGTGAAAACAATGTAATCCACCTTTTATTATTTGTTATTTACTCTTGTCAGTGTCTGATACGTTAATTCATGGCATTCTCTTTTAACTTGATTGACTTTTAGTGTGGGGTTAGATTTAGTGCCAACATTCTTATTGCCCTCATGTTTACATCAATGTAATGATATTTTTCTTTCATTAATGATATTTGGTTGTAAAATTCACTATATGACATGATGATAGCTTCTATTGAAAATTCATAATAATAATGCAGAAAGATTTGAATGCAGGTTAGGCTTAGGGTATAAACCCTATAAATTGGTTATAAAAATAATACAAGCTACCATGAATGTCAATGTGTGTTTTTGAATGATTGCAGTGACTTATGTGTGCTTATATGTTAAATGAGTGTTTACCTGTGTATGTGTGTGTTGGGTTATGTGTGCTCATGTACAACAGAAACAAAATAAATATAATGCAGTAACACATTAAAGTCTCCTTTAAGGTGTTTTTGGTGTTTATGAACTAATTTACAAATGTATTATAAATCATGACAAGCAGTAATAAATCCATGAATAAAAAGGGTGATTTTAATGCAATGCCCGCCAAATAGTGAGCCATTTTTAAAAATAAATGATTAATAAATATATTTATGCATACCTTTTCATTCAAAACCAGATTCCTGACTTATTTCATGATTCAACAAACATAGACTATTATAGCAAGACTGAAAGGTGTTATATTTATTGTTTACTCATTTACAGTATATCTCATGGGGGGGGGGGGGGGGGGTAACGTTATCTTATGGAAAGATAAACTGGAATAACTTGATTTACAGTAAATGATGATTGGGGTTGGTTGCAAAGTTCACCATATCATGATAAGCAGTAATAAATGTCAACATCTAGGTCTGAAGAGTTATCAGGATGATACTTTTTATAATGGGTGTATAAAAGGAAGAGGACTATTAATACAACAAACTCCTCCAGGGGCAGTGCTTGCAAGTCCACCACCTGATCTCTAATAAGAGCGGTGGGAACTTTGTGCAGGTACCAGGGCCGGCATCTCAAGATAACATGAGAGCTGACTGGCCCGAATTCCAAACATGCTTCGTCAAATGAAAATGCTTGCAAGTCCCCGACCCTCTTAAACCGGAGCTAAAGCTGTCAGGAGTGCAATTTTAAAACTTTAGCTCTTTAAAACTTTAGCTCTACTGAGAGCAAGGGTTCGAAGTGACCCCTATGCAGTGCAGAGAGAACCACTGCAAGGTCCCAAGAGGGAACTTGATTAGGGCGAGGCGGATTGAGCCTCCTGGCCCCTCTCAGGAACCTGATGACCTTACCGTCAGCCGCAATGGCGGCCACATAGACCTTCAGGGTGGAAGGAGACAGCCCTTCGTTCCAATCCTCCCTGAAGAAAGGAAAGCACTGACCTGATCGGGCATCTCCAGGGGTCTTCACGACGTGAAGAACACCAAGCAATGAATAGGTTCCACTTCAGAGCTTAGGCGTGTCTGGTAGAGGAGGCCCTAGCTGAAGTGATGGTAGCTACCACCTGAGGTGGAAAGGTACCTAAACCTTCCATGACCCATCCAGGACCCACACATGTAGGTTCCAAAGATTGGGAAGCGGGTGCCAGAGGGTGCCAACCATATGAAAAACAACATCCAACTCCAGAGGAATTGGCCAGGGAGGGGCTGTTGCGAGGAGTACGAATTCTGAGAACCAGGTATGCCTGGGCCATTAAGGTTCAACCAAAAGGACCTGCACCTCGTCTGCACCTGCACCCACCTAAAGAAATAAGTTTCCCTCTCTCTCTCTCTCTCTCTCTCTCTTTCACACACACACACACACACACAATGGTTTCTATGCTTTATGGGGACATATATAAATAATGATTTTTATACTGTATCAACTTAGATTTTCAAAAATGTTCATGATCACGGTGACCAAAAAGAGTCCCCACAAAGATAAAAATGACTGGTACATTATAGGTCCACATAATTTAGGGAATTCCAGTTAGACACATACACACGGAACATTACCTTTCAGATGACACATTATGACATTATGTTGTTGACCATTTTTATGTTCTCACAAATAAGAACAATGTTTAGTGAACAGAAGCTTATAAAACTTCTTGTTATTGTTATTCTATGACACATTCTGAAATGTTTCATTTGTAAATAAGCTTATGCTTTTTGAGTGTTTATGTACATGTTTTGTAATATGATTTTTTTCCCCACATCAGTGATTTTGAGAAACTGCAATAATGTTTTCTAAAAGAAAAATAATATGAAATAAGTGAAAAAATCATAATATGAAATAATACATATAATTATTGTTATCAGATGTTGTCCAGTGTCATATAAGTGAAATCACACCATTATCTTAAGGAAATTTGCCCCTTTTATTGCCTGCATGATTATTGCACTCATATTTAAATCAATTTAATGATAATTATTGCATTTGGTTACAAAGTTTAAATGAGTTATCAGGATCACTTCTCTTTCCAATTTCCCTGAATTGTCTCTCTGAATTGTTTTGTGCAATGTTTTAAAAAAATTATTTTGATGTACTATTGATTCCTGTATCCAGAGCAAAGGTGTGATAAAGATATAACACTGCTAGAATACAGTTTCCTGCCAATACAGCATGACCAAATCTGTAATAATATTTTTAAAATACTTGTTAAACGAGTTTAAATGTATGTAATATTGTATTCAATTGTATTCAATTTGTCATATTTTTTTCCATGGGTGTTCTTGCTTATTATTAAATACCTTTTGATGTTGCTTCTAGTATTTCTGTGTGTGATTTTTAATTTCCAACCCATTTTAAGCCAGCAATATAGTTAATTTTAAACAATATTTGAGTTAAATAAAACAACCAACATATTGGGTAAAAACTTTTAACCCAACCAGCTGGGCCAAAATAACCCAGCATGTCTTCTGTACAGTAACTAGCAGTGGGTTGCCAAGTAATCCAGAAATGGTTGTTTTTAACCCAGCATTTTTCAGAGTGCAGTCACTGATGGTTTAATCTATGTATGTACTTTATCCTGCTCTATGATCATAATTGCTGAGTGGGTTCAAACTTTGAACACTGTGTGAGTGTATCATCTGAGATAATTGGCTAGTAACAAAAAATATTTTAATTATAGGTTATCTGTTTGAAATTGCAAACCAAATCTGAATCTAGAAATGTACCAAATGATTCACTGATTAAAGATCAGTTTGATTAAATTATAGACAAATGGTTTAACAATATAGTATGACGAAGGGCATAAATGTTTAGCTACATGAAACACTTAGTGTTTAGTGAAAACTAAGGATGCGTTTTTGATTTAGTTTCTTGCACTAAGCTGACAATAAACTGAAATGTTTGATAAATGTGCATTTTCGAATTGTCTGTTAAGGGATTATTTGGAAAAAAATATAAGGCAATAAAAACATGAGAATTCAGTATCTGGACAATGCAGTTCATTTATTTATTTTTTTTTTTTTTTACAAGAACAATGTAATACACAAGATAATAGTTTAATTTTCAACTGAAATAGGACCCATCCTCAGAATCTGTGATGAAACTCATGATCATATGGGATAGACAGATTTTTAAAATTAAATGTAGTATTTTTTTTTTTAATTGTGTAAATGATGAAAGATGCCAAATTTCATTGCACTAAATCCCCTTCTGTGTAAGGCAACATATTACTTTAAATGGATAAGGATTTAATTAATTTTTTTTTGTAAATTCTTTTTGTGTGTGATGTGCTTTCGTAAACACTAGAAATTGCACCGTGTTCATTCTTATTCGCAGATTGTTCATGTCTGCCATCAGCTGGTCTTGGATGGTTTTAGTGAGCTCATCCACCTTCTCCTTTACCTTTTCAAACTCCTTTCTGTCAATCATTGTTTGTCCTTTTTCTTCTTTTTGGTCAGCATCACAAATACTCACTTGGTCATCGTCATCATCTCTGTTTTCATCTTCAGCAGGACTTTTTCTATTTTCTGCCACTGAATTCTCTGCTTCATTCCTACACTGTTTCTTGTTCTTGTTATACATAGATTCAGTGTAACATTTATTTTTATTTTCCTTCACCAGATCATTTATCTTCTTCAGAAGTAAAGAGGTTTGCTGGCAATCTTTTTCGTTTCTGTTGTTAAAGACATGAACTCTTCCTCCAGATATCTTAATGATTTGCTCTAGTTCTGAGTGAAGTTCTTTCAGGTAGTCTTCGATAGGCTCCTCCAGCTCATCCCCTTTGGTGAACAGCACAATCATGTATTTGATGACTTCATCCCCAAACTCCTTCAGGATATTCATGACTGTTGTTATCTCTTCATTGGTAAATCTTCCAGTAGTCAGCACTAAGAGAAACACATGTGGATTGTACATGTTGACGGATTCAATGATATCCTGCTTCATTTCAGTCTCAAACTGAGAAGAATCACACCATCCCGGAGTGTCAATCACTTTGATTTTTTGCTTGTCCACAGTGGACATGCTCATTGAACAGGCTCGAGTGACGCGCTCTGAGCTGGGCGCTGTGTGAAATGCATGTTTGCCCAAAAGAGTGTTTCCTGATGCGCTCTTTCCTGCTCCTTGCTTTCCCAACAGAATAATTGTCAGCTCCTCCATATCCAGCCTTTCATTGACAAAGAAAAAGAACAAATATATTTGCAAGCCAAAATTAACATGTAGCCTGCTGCTGAACAAAGTATTCAAAGTAAAGTAAGTTATCATTACAACGTTCTTCATAGCTTTTTCTACAAAAAATATAACAGTACCTTTCAGTCTCTGTGTTCTGTTGTTTCTGCTATAATGAAAGTGCTTGATGACTGAGCAGCACATTTATACTCTGACTGGATGCTCCACCTCCATCTGAAGATGTCACAGACTCAGGCACAGGTTTCTCAAGAGCCCCATACACTGGAACTCAATAGATTCAGCAGGTCTTTGTTTTGTGTTTTATATTTCATTGGTTTTTATGACATGGGGGAAATGTTGGTGCTTCACATCACATTTCCTTGTTTCTCATTATAAAACAAAATATTGATCTCATTATGATCTGTATGCAACCACAACTGCTACAATAAATGTAATGAAAAATAATTTGGAAAACAACAACAACAAAAAATTTAATCATCATGGTCCAAGCACCAATATGCGCATGATTAGGTGATTTAATTGCCCTGTATCTCTTTCAATATAAAGTGCTTTACTGCAAATTCAACAGTCTTGAATCTCAGTTGATAAGAAAAGTTTTGATAAACCAGTTTGCAGAAATACATGCTATTCTTGCAAGTTGTAGCACCCCTTATGGGCAGAATCTGACATGACCTGTTCAGATGTGCATCCTCAGAATGTCCTCTGGTCTATGTGTATTTGTGTCAAGTTTTGAATTTTGCATTCAGAAGATATAAGACTATTAATTACAAGAAGGCTAATTTTCTTTGGCTTATATATTTGCAATGTTTAGACATGCCAAATGTCTGAGTCAGATTTTAGTCCCTAAAGTTGCAGGTTTATGAACTGCAAAGTAAATGGCCTTATTATAGTGCTACCTAGTATACAGAGGGACCTGGGTTTAGAGCATCATGGTTCAATCACTTTCTGTGCTTGGGCCCCTAACAATGATTTGCAAGTCTTATCCACATGTGTAAATAAAGTATTCAGTGTAAGAGTCAATATAAATTTGCTTGAAAGAAATGTATTGATATTGCTGCAGGGCTTTAAATATTGCATTACAGAAAAGTATGGTTAAAGATACAACATAAATTCCTTAATAAAATTAGGTTGCCTAACATACAAATGTTGTTAAGCTGGTCAAACATTCAAATAAATTGTAGGCATGTGTTCTTCATACAAATGTTTAATTTATTCCATTTAAATGCCTTTTTGTTTAATTTGTTTTATCTTTGTATTGGTCCAATGAAATTTATTTAAGCATATAAGAAAGTGAGTCAAAAATCTACACCTTAGAAACAAAAAATAAAGGGCCTGTTTTGCATTTGGACAGCATATCCTCTCTAACACATCTCAGGTCTCTTCTTGGCTGCCCGGCAGCGGAGAACTTTGAGGAAAAACTGTCAATTTTGTGGGAGGAGTCCCTGCGGAAACAGGACAGCAGGAAATGGAAATTGACAAGTCGGGAGGTTTTATCCTGGCCGAGGCTGTTGGTGTAAAAAGGAAGAGAGGACAGGTTGTCTGAAGTTGAGTCCATCTGTCGAGAAGAAAACATAGACAGGGACAATGAATAAACCAACCCTGCTTAAAAAGATTTCTTTCAATGTTTTTATCCAAACATCATTTAGTTTTACTTCATACTTCCCTCCTACAAACATCATTCACAATATACACACCGTGAGCTGTTCTTTTAAGTGCAATCACCTTGTTAAAAGACGTGCTCCAGACCTGCTCCCAGGCTGTTGATGTTTTCCTGTAGCTCTTTGGTTTTGCTGTCAATGGTGTTGCGTTCTGGATGTGCCAGGCTGGACGCCTCAGAGGAGAGAAGGGCGAGGGGATCAGACCACGCCAGCAGCAGAGACCGAGCCAGAGACAGCAACTCATCCTCCTGCACAAACAATCAGATAAAACTTCATTCACTGCTGGTCCGTTTTGCTCTCTAACTACAATTGTGACCACAAGTAGGAAATGTTTACTCATAGTTTGACACTGCACATTAAAGGGTTAGTTGGTTCACCCAAAAAAATAAAATAAAAAAGTAAATTCATTTGTTCCAAGTCCATAAGGCTTTCGAACCAATGAGGTTTCACAAAAGTGAATTCTTGTGATTCTGCAAGAACCAGTGAGTCAGAGAGGCAAGTATAATTGAGTTCACATGTATCATATTTAATGTGCTCTATGTATGTGTTTTGATTATTGTTCATATGTGAATAAAAATCTTTATAAATTTTAGTTTTGGTAGTATGGACATTCAATAGACGAACAGAAATCTTGCATTTCTTTAAAAATCTTTTAAACATATTCATTTTTTTAAAAATTAAATATATTAGTATATTTTGTTTTATATAAAGTATTTACAGTTACAACAATTTAATAATACATTTGTATACGATAAAAATTTATATTTGTATTTAAATTTTATATATATATATATATATATATATATATATATATATATATATATATATATATATTTGTAATTATAAAATTGTTTAAATAATAAAATAATGAAAAATAAGCTGGAAACACACTCTCAAAAATATAAGTATGAAAATTGTTACAGGGGTGATACCTTTTCAAAAGGTACACCTTTGAACTTAAAGGGTCCTTATCGTTACCTTAAAGCAAAGACTATAGAATATCCTTACCTTTAGTCTTAAATGACTTTGCTTAAAGGTACATAGCTAAAGTGTACATATTACAAGTATATCTTTTGAAAAGGTATCACTCGAGTGACAGCTGTCACACTTTTTTTCTGAGAGTGCAAGAGAATTTTTTTTACATTTGATAGAGATGAGGATGGATGCAGTAAAGCATGCTCTTACCGGGACTTTCAGGGCTTGGTCTTTGTCATTGGGAACCTGAAGGGAGGATGTGTGGCACATCGATGGACGGGGCATCATTACCCTTCCAACTGGAGGAAAGTGAGAATCCTGTGGATGAAAGCAACATTAATATTAAACAACCAACATCAAATCAATGAATTAAATACCTGCTTGGATAAAACTAAAGTCACATATTGCAAATAACCCGGTGAGAGGGCATACAACACCAGGGTGTTTGGTACTGACCAGGTCATTAGTGAGAGAGGTGCTGAGAGAGTGAAGTTTGTCGGAAAGTTGAGAGGCTCGCTCCAGTAAATCATTCAGACCAACTCCATTGATGGAGACAAATGCACACATCAAACAGCCACTGAAATGCAAAAAGAAAAAGAAACCCATTCAAAAATAACATTAGGGTCATCTGAAGTCCAGTGAGTATGAACAGAAAATGGAAAAGGGAATGTAAAGGAAGAGAAGTAGAGTGCAAAATGTGGCAGGGAAAGGTTAGTCTGGGAAAGACAAAGGTTTGCTTACCTGCAAAGCACAGTCGAGATCCTTGAGTCATTTTAACTGGTTTTAACTGGTTTTAACTGGTCTCGGTTGAATCTTTGCAGTCTCTCTTGAGCTCTCTGTTATTTTTCTTCCCCATTATATAGCCCTGCTCTTCTTGGGCCTCTCATTTTCATATGCAATAAATCTTGCACTCCAGGTGTATTAGGTAAATCCTGAACTAATGAAAAACATTGATGTGAGGGTTTGGCTGATCAATGTTTATAAGCTGTCTGAGTAGATACAGGACACGAAGGCACAAACTCAGATGATCAGATGATGATCACACAGTCAGATGATGTACCAGTTAAATAAATGTAAAACAGTCTTTCTCTTTTAACTATGATATTTGTGACGTTTAATGAATTTTTTTTTTCTTGGCGTGATGCAATTATTTTAGGGTCTCTGAATGGAAAAACAAATTGATTCTAATAGACTGCACCACTATCAGAATCAGAAAGAGCATTTACACACACACACACACACACACACACACACACACACACACACACACACACACACACTCTCTCGTTTGTTTTTGTGAAAAGTGGGGACATCCCATAGACGTAATGGTTTTTATACTGTACGAACTGTATATTCTATCGCCCTACACCAACACTACACCTACCTCTACCCCATACAGGAAACTTTGTGCATTTTTACTTTCTCAAAAAAAACTAATACTGTATGGTTTATAAGCGTTTTGAAAAATGGGGACATGGGTTATGTCCTCATAAGTCACCCTCACTTTTGTAATACCTGTGTCATCCCATGTCATTATACAAGTTGTGTCCTGATATGTCACAAAAACAAACACACACACACACCACACACACACACACACACACACACACACACACACAACACACACACACCACACACACACACACACACACACACACACACACACACACACACACACACACAAGGAACTTGTCTTGGTGACAGGAGCTTCCAGTGCAGAAAAAAAGGTACAGGCAAAGTGAAGACATACATATAAACTTGAATTGAACTGAATTTAAGCTAATGAAATGGCCTTTTTTGTAATAAACTAGCTGTTTTGGTGCTCAGTAGTGGCCGGTGGTACTGTAGCGCCAGTTCAAAGAGAAAGTTGGCCAGGTGTGAAGGGTCCGAGTTGATTTTTCCAGCTCTTTTCCTTTCTATGGAGGTGTACCGTAAATGTGTACCCATTCTATGCTCTTACAGCTACATGCCATTTAAAAAAAGTCTTCACTTGTGAGCCCCTTCCCCCAGCAATGAGGAAACACTCATTTGTCATGACCTGCTGTGAACTGAGAGCGTTTTAACCCTATTTGTTTCTTTCTGTTCTTTCCTTGTTTATTTATATCTGAATGTGCTGGTTGAGTCCAATTCTTATGAAAGTTTCCCGTTCCCTTAATGTTTTCTGACTTATTAGTTAGTTACAGTGTGTGACCTTATAGGACCTTGAAATAACAGGACGTTTGTAACATTTTGTGTAATAGTGTTATCATTCATTCATTCCCGTATGAGAACTAACCTTTTTTTGTAGTAAAAGTGTTGTAAGCATGTTTTTGGCGTATTGATTACCGTCTCACTACAAAAACCATGGTTAAACTATGGTTAGTACAGCAAAACCATTTTTTTGGTTGCCATGGATTAGCATGTTTTTTTTTTTGGTTTTTGTAGAACCATAGTTACTTTTTGTAAGGATTCACTCTGTTACCTCAAATTGTCTTTAGTCTTTCCAAAATTTCTAATATATTTTTCTATATTTTGGGAACTTCAAAATTTCACATACAGCCTGTTTCAGCGAACCTATAGCCTACTTTTTATTATTTCATTTGACCAACTCCTATAAGAACTCTGTCATAAGAACTCTGTCATAAGGACGACTTATCCAATAAACAACCTTATAGTCTCATTACAGAGAGAATAGCATTGTATGCATGTGCATTAGGGCGTTTCTCCTCCTTCAAGTCTCCTGGAGAAGGAGGCGTGGATCTAGTTGCTACGTAATGCATGTTCCAGTTCAAAAATATATTTATTTTGTTTTCCAGGTAAATCTTGCCAGAACTTTCCAGACTGCAGATCCAGGTAAAGTAATTGCATGACATTTTATGCTAATTTAATTATCTGCACTTTAGCTCATTGGCAGCAGTGCAAATGCATATGGATGTGGGTTGATTGTTTAGAAAACAGGACGTTCTTGTCTGAAGGTCACGGGGTTGTGTGTAATATTCGGTTCCTGTGAAAAACTGTTCCCGTGGGTGGAGTTTACGTGAATAATCATTAGTTCCCTTGTTGTGGGCGTGTCCTTGAAAAAAGTGAAATTGAAAAAGTGATGTGACCCATACTCAGAAATGTGCTCTGCATTTTAAAGTGCACACACACAGCAGTGAACACACACACACCGTGAACACAGCCCCAGAGCAGTGGGCAGCCATTTATGCTGCGGTGCCCGGGGAGCATTTGGGGGTTTGGTGCCTTGCTCAAGGGCACCTCAGTCATGGTATTGCCGGCCAGAGACTCAAACCCACAACCTTAGGGTTAGGAGTCAAACTCGCTAACCACCAGGCCACAACTTCCCCATGAAACAAGCGTGCAAATGAATGGAACTGAAAAATATCAGTGCATGCTCCTCAAATCGCTACTTGTTTAATGGATTATTTTGAAACCGTTAATGAAGTGTCAATGTTAAGCATTGAAGCATTGCAACAACCCGATGACCCGACGGTAGGTGCTCGCATTTCAGCCTGTCTGAGTGACATTTCTAGCTGGATGAATGACCATCACCTTCAGCTCAACCTTACTAAGACTGAACTGCTGGTGGTTCCAGCTAACCCATCGTTTCATCACAACTTCTCTGTACAGCTGGGTTTGTCAACCATAACTCCTTCCAGGACAGCCAGAAACCCTAAGAGTTGTGATGGATGATCAGTTAAGCTTCACAGACCATATTGCTACAACGACCCCGGTCCTGCAGATTTGCCTTATACACTTAGGAAGATTAGACCCTTCCTGTCAGAGCAAGCCACCCAACTTCTTGTCCAAGCGTCTTGTTCTCTCCAGACTGGACTATTGCAATGCTCTCCTGGCAGGCCATCCTGCATGTACTATCAAGCCTCTGCAACTGATCCAGAATGCAGCAGCGAGGGTTGTCTTCAATGAGCTGAAAACAGCTCACGTTACTCCTCTCCTCATCAGGTTACACTGGCTACCAGTAGCCGCTCGCATCAAATTCAAGGTACTGATGCTTGCCTACAAGACGACCACTGTCACGGCTCCAACATACCTAAGCTCATTAGTTCAATCTTATGCGCCCTCCAGAAGTTTGCGCTCTGCAAGTGAACGACGCCTTGTGGTTGCCATCACAAAGAGGCTCAAAATCACTCTCACAGACTTTTTCCTGGACTGCGCCCAGCTGGTGGAATGACCTCCCGATCTCAATTCGAACAAAACCGAGTCTTTACTCATTTTCAAAAAACATCTAAAGACTCATTTTTTTTCACCTGCACTTAATCAACTAATACTAGTACTTACCTTTTCTTTTCTTGTCTATCATATTCTTAAAAAAAAAAAAAAAAAAAAAAACCCTGGCTACCGTGTTCTGTACTAGACTAACTGAGACTTGTCATAGCACTTGTATACCGTTGTTGTCTCTTGTTGATCTGATTGCTTCTATTGTTCTCATTTGTAAGTCGCTTTGGATAAAAGCATCTGCTAAATGATTAAATGATTAAATGAAATGTAAATGTAAATGCAACAGCGTCAAAACAATGCAGTTTGTATAATATGATAAATCGTCTGTAAGCTGTTTTGCTTGATTGATTACAGGCACACAGCAAAACAATAAGCGAATAACCTATGCTAACCTTGGGTAATATAGTTTCTTATTTTTTGATGTGTTTAGCTACTTCAAGAATATTATTTTTACATTTAGATAAGAAATCATATGTCTCATCATCAACAATGTTATAATATGGCTTTGATTTGCTTTTATAATGTTTCCACGTATATTCATCATCATGTAAAAGTCACTGTCTGTTTCAGATGGATGAGAGCGTTTAAGTCACTGGTACAGAGGTTGATCATTGTATGAACTGGACATACATGGAGACTGTTCTCATCGAGTGCCAATAAATATCTCAGACACTTAATTTTGCATTGCTTCATTCCATATGCATACTTTCACACAACTTTCCTTGTCTTTTCAATTTGATTTATATTCATAAAGCAATTACTTCTGTACTTGTCATAGTAACATTTAATGAATATAACTAATATTTATGTGATCTACAATATCATTTTTAGCATAATTTTAAACAGTAAAAATAAAACACTTACTATAAAGATAACATGTTATTTGTTAACCTGCATGTCATGTTACTATTAACCCAACTCAGAGAACTGTCAACATTAAAGTGTGTTGTTAAATTAACTTTGATTAAGGAGACAGGAGAACAGAGTTTGGCTGACAAAAAAACATTTGGGTTTTATTGCATGTAGTAGTTGTAAAATGTGAAAAACAATTTTGAATAAGATGTTCAAATGTTAAACATTAACACAATGGATCATGAAAGTTTGGATGTTTTCACACACTATTCTTAAACATGACATGATGAGGTGTGTTTTTTCAGTGCAACATATGGTCAAAAAACAGACACAATGTATGCTTATATATGCTATTCATTATTATAGTATTTATTAGTAGTAGTTTTTTCTCAGATTCTCTAAACTGTTAAGCTCTGTATTTGACTGTTAACTAAATACAATAAAGAAAAATGTGATATGCTATGCTAATATGACATATTGTGTAAGTCCATTTTAAAGAAACAGTTCATTTAAATAAAAATTGACCATATAAAAATTAACCCACTCTCATGTTGTTTCAGTGTTGTATGACTCCTTCTGTAGAATATACTTTTAATTTTTTTTTTTTTTTTTTGCTCATACTGGTTTCAAATAGGTGAGTAAATTATGACAGAATAGTCATTTTTGGGTGGATTTCTACCTTCAATATATTATAATCTATTAGTTCTTTTGAGATAAGTGATTCCCAAACAGGCTTATTTGGAAAGCTTTTGATGTTGCTAAAAAAAAAAAAATCAAATATAATAATAATCGTAGTAGTAGTAATAGGAGAAAATATGTGACAGAAGTAAATGCGAATTTAGTGTGACTTTAATTATAATTTTACCTGATATTCAGAATAATTAAAAAAATATACTGATGGGTCTGTGGAGGCTGGTAAAAACTGGTTATTTAAAAAAAAAAATAGATTAAAGAAAGAAGGACACAGGATGCTCACACCAACTTTATTAGGCCACAGATACATTTGTAGTGGTTTGTTTCAGGCATAGCTGTATACAAACTGTATTAGTCTCCAATGACAACCAGGTAGGGTAATCAAACCAAACTATTAAAAATAAAGCACCACAAATAAAATATATAAAAATATATAAAAAGCTAAATACACCAAATAGTAAAAACTTTATTAGGTAAGATAGGTTATTAGCTTATGATTGTTTTGCTGTGTGCCTGTAATCCATTAACAAAACGTTACAGACAATTTATCATATTACACAAACTATGCATTGTTTTGGCACTGTGGCAGTTAATACTAATTAATGTGTAACACTGACACTTCATTGCCTGTTCAAAATAATCCATTAAACAAGTAGCGATTTGAGGAGCATGCACTGATATTTTCAATTCCATTCGTTTGTGCGTTGTGTCAAGGGCACGCCCACAACACGAGAACTAATGAATATTCATGTGAACTCCACCCAGGGGAACAGTTTTTCACAGGAACCGAATATTACACAACACCGTTAAATACCTCTGTCATTTTCAGATGCGCGCGCTACTTTCAGTCATTTGCTCCTACAGCTTTAATCGCGTAACATCTTGATTTAGACAGACAGGTAGGCTTAGCCAAACTTTTTAAGTAACCGACGCAGAGATCCGCAAAAGTTTCAGATCTTTAGAAAGTAACAACTATGCTTTTGTTTCAGTTAAACGGATCCACATGCTCACGGACACAATCGAATAGGCTACGTTTTAAAAGTAATACAAAGATAGGTACATTTACGAATTGGACTTTAATGACACAGGCATTTTAAAAAGAGGGATAATTTTGCATAAAAAGTTCATAAAAGAGGAAAAATAAAAATACAAAACACTAAAAATAAACTGCAGTAATAAAAAGGTTACAAAACAATTCTAACAAATATTTAAAATAAAAAAACTATAAAACATGCACATAGGTTACCTTAGGATACGTTTCGTCCCGCGGAATTTCAATTTATTATTATGCATCCAGCTGTAAATTAATTTACATTAACCAACAATGAAAGGATTAGACCGATTGCTTTTTAAAGTTAAGTGTCTGATTTATATACGACTCCTTGACTTTGTGAAGGGGTAGAACAGATGAAGGGGCCGGTGAGCAATGAAAGACTCTCACCTGCCGTCGAATAATAGTATGTTGTGACATCTTGTTTTTATTCAGTTTTCTCTCGAAAACCTACATGTAAATAGGTTACTATATTAAAACCTATGAAGTGACCACTATTTTGAATATTGATTCAAATGTGACCCCCTTTCTGGCATCAAAACTCTTAAAAGCCAAATGGATTTGCTTGATTAAGCTTATAGTCAGACTGGTCTGCACACCATATAGCTGAGGGATGGAATTAAATTCAAATTGAAACTTTATTCATATAGAAATAACTTATTGTATTTTCATTAGTGCTGTCAAATGATTAATCGCAATTAATCGTATCCAAAATAAAAAATTTTTGTTTCCACAATATATGTGTGTGTACTGTAAGATACTCACATACAGTATATATTTAGAAAATATTGACATATATTTACGTTTATATTACGTTCAGACGTTTATATTTATATTCAGATCATTTATATTACATAAAATATATTTAATATATAAACATAACATATTTTTCTTAAATATATACATGCATGTGTGTGTATTTATATATACATAATAAATATACACAGTACACACACATATATTGTGGAAACAAACCTATTTTGGATGCAATTAATCACGATTAATAGTTTGACAACACTAATTTTAATTATGACATCCATTTAGAGGGATGGGTTAGTGAATGTAGTGCACAATTCACAATAAAAACAAAGTTTAAAGGGAAAGTTATGTTACAATGTGATGGGCTCTAAAGTGGCTGGTGGTGATGCTTTTAACTGTTTAAAATCATGCATGAAAATGCATTCGCTTTTTAATTCATTAATTAATCTGCTACTTCTATTTAGTGTACATAAATGTAAATGGGGGGGGGGGTAAGCCTTTTGTTTTTCATTTTAAAGGAAGAAGAAGAAAGTTGTAAAATTTGTTAATTTAAATGTTTTCGTTTAACCATTTTACATTTATTCATATATCTCGATTTTACATTTAAATTTTAGTCATTTTGCAGATGCTTTTATCCAAAGCGACCTAGAATTGGGGAATACATAAAGCGACTCTTCTTAAAGAGGCAAACAGACACAGGAAGTGCTTGAAATACCAAGTGTCAGGCATTGTTCAAATAAGTACAAGCTGGAAAGGAAAGGAATAAAGGAATAAGGGAAGGAATTTTATTTATTTTGTATTTATTCTAGTGTACACCCTGGCTGTATTCATTTAAATCTTTAAGAAAAAATAAAATAAAAAAGGGAAATTGGATGCAATTTAAATGATTAACAAAGAAAGAAAAAGTGTAAATTGCAGCATGTCATGAAAACATGTTGCCATTAGTGGGCGTCCATGCACAGTCCGTGATATCACACAAGAAGTAGTGCAGCTTTTCTGTGTCCGAATGCAAGTTAAGTTACTCTACATACTTTCCATTGGCTCAGCACACTTCATTACACACTGTTGCTTTAGGTGCAGAAAAAAAACACAATTATTTGCTTTTTGCATATGAAGCGCCATACTTTCAAAATGTTTTTTATTTTTTTATGTTTTAAATTTTTTTTATTTATTGTTTTGCTGAGTAAGGGTTGAACCCGATTACTGTTTGATCTCTTGCTCATGTACATATGTACCCTCTCACGTTCCCCCCTCCTTCCTCCCCTGTGAACTATGTACACTACCCCTCCCTCTTGACAACTCTAACTCTCCATTCTCTCTTTTTCTCTTGCACATGCAACCACAGGAGCGCACGGATCACACCAACGCCACAGAACCATGTCGGACTCAGAGACTGCAGCTCCTGCCGAGACCCCTGTCCCAGCACCCCTGTGTGGCCATCAAGGCAGATCTAGACAAATGGTAAGTGACTGGAGCAGCAGTCATGTATGGTCCATAATACTCTTTATAGACCGAATTAAAAATTTTTAAATTCTCATACTCCAAAATGTGGATTTATTTCCTAATAGATTTATTATAGTTCTTAATTAGTTAAGATTGGTGATATTCAAGAGAATTTTGATACACAGAGTAAACACTGCATCGTGATGGCGATCCAAAATGGAGGGAAGAAAGGATCTTGCGCCGAATAAGGGGTGGAAGGTTCGCGTAGAGGGATCCAGTGTTTTTAATAAGATGAAACTTAATTAAGCTTAGTGAGTTTTTTAAAATGGTTTGATTGGTGTCAGTTTGATGCGAGTTGGCAGCAGCAGTGGGGCCGCTCATTAAGAGCATTCTGGGGTTTTTCTTCAACTTCAGTTCTTCCTCACGGCTGATTGGCTGTTGGGAATGTGTCTACATCATGCTTTTCCTCTTGCTCGTCCTACCATCCCTGATTCCCTCTCTTAATCTTCGCCATTATTGTCCCTGCAGCCTCCCTGGCCTCGCTTTGTCATATTTGAGTTTTGACCACTTAAATGAGAGGGAATCACTGATGTTTACAGGTGAACCTTTTCACCGGTTTTCCCTGCCCTCCCACTAATGGGTTTTGCTGGTTTTATATCCTGCAAATGAAGGAGATTGTGGCCAGTGGCCAGTGATGAACATTTATTCAGTATGCATATGCTGTCCTTCTTCCTATGTAGGGTTTCAATGTGTTCCCTCTCTTTTGACCATTGACACCAGCCATTGCTCAAGCTGTATTTTGACCCTAATCCCCACACCCACCCAAAAAAAATGTAGGCTGGCTGCTTTTGGTGTTTGTAGTGTCGACAGGCCTGGGCAGCTTGAGAAAGGAGATAAGGTTGCACATACGCTGACCTTTGGTGTGCAAGGACTAGATAGGGGAAGGGTGTGTGGGGGTGAGAATTTGGTTGAATAAAGTGTCACTGTTTCATCTGAAGCACTGGCCATCACAGTCACATTCATTTACAGCAGTGCTTCTCAACTCCAGTCTTTGAGACCCACCTCGCAAGATATTTCAGATGTCTCCCTGTTCAACACATCACCAAGCTGATGAGATGAATCAGGTGTTTTAATTAGAGAGACATCTAAATCATTCTGGTAGATGGGACATTGCTTTAGCGGATATAAAACCAACAAAATCCACTGTAAGCCAAAATGGGTTTGAGGGAGGGCAGTGAAAAATGGAGAAACGGTTCATCTGTAAACATTAATAGTTTCCTCTTACATGAGCAGTCACTGCTTAAAATGACAAAGCGAGGCTGGGACGCTGCAAGGACAGACATGGTGAAGACTGTTGGGAGAATGGCAGAACTGTTAACAGTTAACACGCTATTAGCAGGTCAGGTTGTCATTGACCTTTCTGTGACCATTTTGATCAGCAACATGCATGTGTTGCTGACTAGCTGAATGTTTAACCTTACAGAAGGCGACCTTAAGTAACATACACCACACTGGTAATTATAGTGCCTTCGTACATGGTTGTGCATAAGTGTGTGTGTGTGTGTCATCCATTATAGTGTGACATGTACTATTCACTGGATCACTTTACACCTGGCCTAAGCATGTCACAGTGGCCATCTTGTCTTTTTTTTTTTTTTTTTTTGTAATGCTAGTCCACAAATGGGGATTCATTCATCATGCTTGGGCTTTAAACTCAGAATAGGATTAATGTTACAGGTTTAACCCCACAAGCTAGCAGTTATTCACTGGGAGAATGCATCTGACTGCTTGTTGTGAACAGTGTACAATTTGTGACCTTATGACCTTGAGATGTTCTCCATTTTGTATTGTTTCAAAGTCTGTGACTGAACATCATCCTCAGAGTTAACGTACCACCATTGTGTCCTATAGGGTGTCCTTTCAAGAATGTTAATGCAAATCACAAGTTAATCTTTTACACTTTTAGCTGATTTTTCCCTCTCATTTGTGTTAGCATGCCTGCTCTTGTAGTGGTTGGAATGCATTGTTCTAGTTTTGTAGAAGCCCCCCTCAGGGTAAACAGTGTACTTAATCTATCAATAAACAAAGCATCTGCTTTATCAACATAGAATAGCTTTGTTACAGGAGCTCCATGTGGAAATAAATCAATTCCATATGGATTCAGTATTTATTAGATTCCAGTTGAATTATTCTTTGGGTCAAATAAAATTATTTCCTATTTGTTGTGTTTAAGATCAGAGGACTCCTGAGCCGTGCCCTTTTCCTTTTGCATTATATATGTGGAGGACTGGCCATCATGTGAATTATTCAGTCTTCATTTAGGGAAGGTGATCATCTCCTTCCTATTTTTCTGATGCTTTTTGGTATCATTTTAATTTTACACCTCCAAGACTGACAGATTTCAATATTTGACTGGCAAATAATTATGGTTTGGTTCATTTAATTCACATCTGTAGCACATTTTAAGACCAATTTACCTATATTTTATTATTATTACGATTTATTCTGTCATTGTTTACTCACACTCATGTCATTACAAACCATTTCTATTGCAGAACACAAATGTGACCCTGGATCACAAAACCAGGTCTCGTCCCATTCGTCGATAATGTGATATCACAAATCCCGGAAAATATGTATTGTAATCCAAACGAGTCGTCCGTTGTAGTTTTTGAAAAGTGATTTCTATTAAATTAAATTTCTCCTTTTGAATTGGACTTTGAGCTTTGTAACTTTGCAGATCTTTTTTATACTCAAACAGCAACATTACAGACTAACTAAAGTTGACAAAGTGAAAAAGCATAATAGCATCCCTTTAAGTCGCTGGGGTATATCTGTAGCAATATCCAAAAATACATTGTATGGGTCAAAATTATTGATTTTTTTTTTTATGCCAAAAATTCATTAGGACATTAAGTAAAGATCATGCTCCATGAATATTTTGTAAATTTCCTACTGTAAATATATCAAAACTTAATTTTTGATTAGTAATAATATGCACTGCTAAGAACTTCATTTGGACAAGTTTAAAGGTGATTTTCTCAATTTTTAGATTTTTTTTCCACCTTCAGATTCCAGATTTTCAAATAGTTGTATTTCGGCCAAATATTGTCCTATAATAACAAACCATACATCACTGGAAAGCTCATTTATTCAGCTTTCATGTATAAATCTCAATTTAGACAAATTGACCCTTATGACTGGTTTTGTGGTCCAGGGTCACAAATGATAACGTAGGGAAGAATGTTGGCAACCAAACAGTTCTGACTTCCATTTTATGGGCAAAAAAGAAAGTTCTTTCTCAAAAAAAAAATAAATAAAAAAAAAAATAATAATAATTTATATTCCACAGAAGAAAGAAAGTCATACAATTTGGGAACAAGGTGTGAGTGAGTAAATGATGAACTATCCCTAAAAAAAAAGCTTTTAAAATGGCTGTGCTTTTGCCACCAATTTTACATCACGTATATAGAGTGTTTCAGCATTTGTCTCTCAAATCAAAAGGTCTTTAACACCCATTTTCTGGTTCATTTGACACAGTTTTCCAGAAATTCAACACATTCTGAAATCAAATTAGCTTTTTAAATGGACCATTCTTCTTCGAGCACAAAACATGGGTGGCTTTCCAGTTGAAATGGTTTTTTGATCTCTAATTATTGGTTGATGAGGATAAAGACATAATCTGACCCTAATTGTTTTTTGTCAGTAAGTCTTGTGCTTCACAATGGGCCATTCTCCCTTTGCATGTCTTCTCTCTGAATCAAGTATTAGTATTAAAAATGGCTGCCTATGAAGAGGAAAATGCCCTTGGCTAGTGAAATCCCCCATACATCCTTACACCAACGTCACATGGCTCATCAGAATCAGTCTGCATAAGGCGCTTTATATTAAAATTGACCAGCTGTGTGTTACATCACCACTCTCTGAGAAAAAACCGAAAGCGAGGAAGAGCATGCTTATGTCACCATGCGAGATGCAGCAGATGATCTGTGGGGGAGGGAGACTAAAATCATTTTCTCTCCGGGGGAGGGGCTCTTTTCCTCATAAGTCACGACATCTCCCTCTTTTAGCAGGAGGCATGTCTCTTTTCCATTACCTGCTTGCTTTGTCATGTGATTCTAGGGCTCTATCTTTCACTGGTTCAGCTGGCTTATCCGCCTCCCCTCGCTTTGCATCTCTTTCCCCCCTTTGCGATGTCATTCCTACCCTTGTTTTCCGCTCCATCACTCTGATGCAGTGTGTCAGTGTCTGCCGTTGTTTGGTGTAGAGAGGCTCAAAATAATCTCACTCATACAAATGCGTACATACTGTCTCATTCAGTTGCAGCAGATCCAGCCTCTCATGAGTGCACATTTTATACAACTTTGCAGAAACAAAAGACACAACCAAAGTTACGTAATTTCTTTACAGTGTGTGGTACAGAACCTTTATATTGATCATGAAGTCTTGCATGCTTCAGAGGGACAAATCTGCATTTTTGTGTTGTATATGTGATATGTTGATGTGAATCAGTGTGTGTGTGTGTGTGTGTGTGCTGGAGTAATGAGCGTGTTTTCTGTGTGCTACAGTGTAAAGGCGAATGGTGAGGAAGCGTGTAAGGAGCTAATGGAGGCGTTTGCTGCCTGTGTGAAGAGCAATGCTGAGGCGTCATGAGGAGCTCAACATGCAGGAAAAGTAATGCACATTCACTTGCTTCATTCCCCTTTACTTGGTCAGATGAGCATTTTATTTATGTAAGATCAGCAGATGCATTATGTACTATGTTTTCTTTTCTAAATATGTGAATATGGCTGACTGATCGGTATTTCAAATTAGCTGGGAATGGTCTAATAATTTAGGATGCACATATCTAAAAAAAAAAAAAAAAAATAACAACAACAACAACAACAACAAAAACATTATTTCCATGTCATGGGTGAGAATGGATAATTGGCTGATATTTATATTCATTTTTAGATTAGCTGAAGAATAAACTGTTTTCATGAAATAATTAGTTTTGTTAAAAATAAGTTAATGAGTACTGTATCATGCCAAATTTAAACTAAATGTAATGGGGAAAATAAGTATGCAAGAATAAATGTCCAACATAGACTATAATATTAAATCATATTTTTAAAAAATTCAATATTGTTTAAATTTCAAGTCAAGTTTTCCTTGTTACTTCAAAAATTATTAAAAATTATGTTAACTTGACAATTATTTTAGATTTTAGATTATTTTAGATAAAATTAATTTTAGAGTATAGTCAACCTTTTTTAAAAAGTCAGCGTTATTTCATTACTAATTCACTCCACACGTTTATGTTGTTGTATCAAGTGAAACCATGTCAACTGGAAAAAATATTTAATATTCTTAATATTATCAGTTGATTGGCTTTTAATTTAATCTTAAACACATTTGTTCTGCTCTGTTTTATGACTGCCTGCATGATTTTTTCATTATCATTTGAAATGTATGATTCTCTGTATTTCTATTTGTTTTTAGCGTTTTACTGCACTGAGTCCTCCACCTTCCCAGCATTCCCTGCAGCTCATGGCACTGGACTCAATGATGGGGTTTGGGGTTTGGCAGCAGAAGACCATATTTGTGTCTTTTCCCTTCTCTACCTCCTGTGAAGCTTAAATGGATTCCTCCAACCACCAACCTCCCCTCCCCGTTTGTGGCTGATTGTATTGATCTGACCTGTAGACAGTTTGAGAGTTGATGTAAATGATGCTTTCAAATGGAATAAAGATTTAAAAAAAAAAAAAAAATTGACAATGTTTGTTTTGGTTTTTAAGTAAACTCTTAAAAACAGCTTTCATTAACTTGCTTAGCAGATCCTGTCTTGCCAAAAGTGACTTCTAATGAGCCCCTGTGGTTTTATTTATATACCAAAGTCCAAAACGTTAAGATGGATGCAGTGAAGTGGACTGTAGGCAAGGATTATGTAGGCTTCTGTAATGGGTTTTAGGTGAAGTAAAGTAGGAGATTAAGCTTTCCAGTGTCACTAATACTCTAAACTCCTCACTTTGACTCGTTAAGAGGCACACAAATACACCCACCCAAATCACCAAGTGCACTCGTCTCATCAGCAGTCAATCAATCAGATCTTATGCTCATTCATGAGCTGATCTATTAACAAAGCTAGAAGTGTGAAGACTTGTTCTATAACCAAGAATAAAAATCCCCAGGGTTTGGACTACGCTCACACATGCTGGTTTGGTGTCATTTAAGCAGTACAAAACAAGAAATTCAAGCTAATTATCAATGCAAAAGTCTTGTCACACCAAATTTTACCGCTTGCATAAGCAGAGAAAATTTTGGGTGATGTCTCCATGAATCACTGCTCAAATGTGATCAGATCATGCAACAATCTCAACCAATATCAGAGCAAGTAGGCTGGGAAATATTGGACAAAGATTTTCCAAACTGAGGTTGGTGAACCACTGGGGGTTCATAAGGAAACTGGGGAGTTCATGAGTTGATGAAAAGCTAGTCATTAATTAAATCATAAAAATATAAAATTATAACGTTTCAGAATTAAATAAAGAATAATTTAGAATAGCTACTTAGAATCAGACTTTTATTTTGTTTTTCAGAACCATGAACATTAAAGTAACTCTTAAAGTAAATAATTTTGGTCAAAAAGGTCTGGTGAAAAACGGTTTAGAATCCCTAATCGAGATGATACCGGAATTGTGACTTCAGTGTGAAACGTGGCAAAAAGTCTGTTGTAAAATAGTTTATTAAAGGGTTTACTTAAATCTTATTTCAGTAATCTTAAGGCGCTGTTTACTAAATAGCTTACAGACAAAAGGCTAATCACTCACCTTTCACGGTTTTGCTTTATTTAAGATAGGCTAAATGTCTTTGTTGTTTTCATGCATATGAGTAGCCTAACACAAATTAAAATGATTTTAAAGTGTAAAATGTGAAAAATAAATAAAACTGATTAGGCTACCTTATTTTTACGACCTAAATGCGTGACTTGTTACACTTGTTACACTTGTTTATACTTACACCTGGCTTTACCACAGTTCCAGCCGACATCCTCCTGCGTCCTCCTCCATGCTGAGGAGAGATTTCGGTTGTCATAAGACTCTAAGAAAATAAAAGGGAGTAGGGTGTGCTGCTGCCAGACAGGTAGGAATAGGGGGATAACTTTACAAAACTTTCCAAAAGGCATGTATGAAGGTCACTGAATGTGTTTGAAAACATCACGTGAGGGACGATATGAAAGTGCTGAGAGTTGAATATCCAGGCGAATCTGCAGGAATCACCTCTGTCTGCTGATCTCTGTCAGAAAACACACAATTAGAAACCCTGAATTTTATCAGCAGACGTGTAATCTTGTAATGACTCAACTTAACATAACATAGGTACTTTAACGTAATATATGAACAGTTCGTGCCTAATATAGGGTTAAGAGCTCAACGAGCTAGACTCTAAAGCAACGCCCCCTGCTGTCTAAAAACTGCCTGATACAGATTGAAATAAAAGATACTCCCAGTATTTCACTATGCCTATGTTTTTGGGTGAGATTAAGAAATAAAACCCCAACATAAATGCACATTTTATTGTTGGGAGATTTTTCGATAACTTCTTGCCTGCAGAACACGCCCTATGTGTTTGTCTCTGCCACCCTGTGTTCAAATATAAAACTGCAGGGATGGTGCTTTAATTTTAGCAATAGAAAGTAGGCAAAAAGTGAATTTCATTACATTTTCATTTCTTTTTTCTTTTCTGCTCTAGCTTGCTCCCTAATCTAACTTTCTAATAAGCCTGACATTGAAAACTGTTGAATCTTTGACGAATTCTGTTCCTGTAAGTCGCTTGGTTACAGTTTTTATACTATAATAAAATAATAAAATCTTTATTTGACACTCCAACAACAGAACCACACACCAAATCTGCAAAACCATACACTAATTCTTAGCCTTTGCCTCATTTTTTAATTTCATAAAACACTTTGTGGAAAACACAACATACAATTCTCTGTGAAATACACAAAAATCTAACATGAATTACATTTCTTTTCAACTGCTTACACACATTTCAAAACATTGCCTCTTTTTTTTCAAAACTTTACACACAAATGCAAGAATTGCACACGTCTCAAAAGCAAACATTTGCAAACACCTTTGCCATAATATTAAATCCTGTTAGATTTTTAGAGAAAAATAAGAATTATGAGAAAGTGAGAAAGTGACGTGACATACAGCCAAGTATGGTGACCCATACTCGGAATTCGTGCTCTGCTTTTAACCCATCCAAAGTGCACACACACACAGCAGTGAACACACACCCGGAGCAGTGGGCAACCGTTAGGTCCACCTTCCCCCATGATGGTGTGTGTGTGTGCTGTGTGTTGTGTTTTGCACAAAGTGTTTTATGGAATTGAAAACTGAGTCAAAGGCCGAGAATTAGTGTATGATTTTGGAAGATTTGGTGTGTGGTTCTGGTGTTTGAGTGTTTCAGAAAGTGTGGTGACACGTAAAGATTTTGTGTATTATCAATGGCAAAAAAAAAAAAAAAACCCGTAATATTATGGCAAAGGTGTTTGCAAATGTTTCTTTTGAGATGTGTTTGTGATATTTTGAATGCAGTGCTTCATTTTGCAAGAGATGTGAGGCATTCTGAATTTTGTGTGTGCAGTTCTTGGATTTGTGTGTAAAGTTTTGAAAAAAAGAGGCACCGTTTTGAAAATGTGTGTAAACAGCTGGAATTTTTTTTAAAAAGTCTGCTAAATGCATACATGAAAATGTAAAAAGAATGAAAATTACTATGCAAAAACCCAACTAGGCCCATCAAAGATATTCCTGCAAGCCTGTGACCGTCTTTTTTTTTCCAAAAAAAATCCATAAATATTATGATAACAAATTATCTGAAAATATGTACGGTATTTATCAAACAATTTACAGATGCTGCCCAATGACAATAATGGGTTCAATAATAACGTGAGGGCGGACGTGGGGTGGGGGGGCTATGACGAGCATGTTCAGTGGGAATCGCGTGAGGGAGGGGCCGCAAGCAGTGCAGAACCCGGATTGCTGATGCTGCTCGTGTCGGATGGGGGAGAAGAAGCAATACAGGGCGAGTGAGAGCTAAAAAAACAGAGAAAGGCCCCGCTGACAGAGGGACTGCTATCCTCGCGGCCACAAGGCAAGAGAAGCGAACGGATTAAAGCCAGGCGGCTCGAGAGGATGACTCCGCTCGCGGTGTCCGAGGCGACGGGAGGAGAGAGCGAGGAGATGCTGTGATGCGCCGCACATAGCCAGCGCGAGCGCGAGCGAGGGAGGGGAGAGGAGAGGGAGAGGACGCTCCTACGCTAGTTAAAGATGCTCGCTTTTTGACCAGGAATGTATTCCGCGCGAATAAAGCCAGGGATTTCTGCGCAAACACTATAGCTTGCAATAGCGCAATGCACTCTTGGATTAATTGACGGATTCATGTGACGGAAGACGCAGAGGCTTTCTTTCCCGAAAGGGTGGCTGTTTTTTCTCCCGTACAGTTCTCCCATATTTCCGGATGTGAGGCCTGGAAGATACCGTAGTTTATATCAGGCACGGGACGCTCATCCTTTGCATCCAAACATTTATTAAAACAAAACGAATCATTGTGAAGAGTCAGTGACAAAAGAAAGGGACTTAGAATAATACGCGTAAGGTGTCACAAACCGGATGCGCGGTTTCTTTCGCAGAATAAATGTGGCCAAGTTTTTATTAATACTAATAGGTCAATTGCAGTTTGACAATAACGGGAGGCTACACGAATATTTATTTTAAAGATAAAAAACGGCTCGAAAATAAACCGATGATTGAACCAGGCTACCTAATACCTAATGATCATAATCATTTGTAGTGTCGTTCGCCGCTATTATCTGATCTAGTCCTAGTATCTTCCCTTATACTGACAGATTTAATCGTGTCCCCTCATCATTCTTCAAGCAGCAGCTGCAACCACAGGCCGTGCAAATCGCAATAACAGCTACAGTTTGGCGTGTAGGCTCGGTGGACACGCATTTCTCTGTTCACTTTTGATATTTTCTAAAGGAACATGTTACCGATCCGTTTCCACGAAGTTTAAGGAGTCACGGCAGATGTTTGGGAGTAGGCCACGGCACTGACAGCACGCCTCAGCATCCCTGTGTCATCGCTCACCGTCTGTGATGTCTGTACGGCGGAGCTATTGCGTGAGCAGGACAGACGCCAGTGGATACATTGTGAGAATACACTGATTACCCCCTTTATATTGAGACAACGAAACCGCGGTCGAACGAAATGTCCAGCAAGGAGTTGTCTGGGAGTCAGGCAGCTCAGTACGTCGGGCCCTACCGACTGGAGAAGACGCTGGGGAAGGGCCAGACAGGTAAGAGCATTTCCTCTTTGGTGAATGCATTAGAATAAATTCTGCTCTACTTCGCGCGTCTCATTAAAGAAGTAGCCTAATCTATTGAAAGGCTGGTTCGGCAATAACGTGGGTGCTTCAGCTGATGAAATTAATGAGGCACGCGCAGGCCAAGTGACAGTGTAAGGGCAGCGTTTGATGAAGGAAGATTATTTCATCTTTCTGGCGTTTTTGAGTCATGAGTGGCAGTGATTCATTCGTGCTGTTTCGAAACTTGAATGGGATTGCAAGCTGTTTTTTTTTTTATTTCTTAATATATATGTTACTAGTACTTGAATTTGTTGTCTAATAGTGACTCAGTTTCTTTACTAACGTACATTAGATGCTAGTACTTTTCCTTGGCCTATCTATTTAATTATTTAAGGTTGCTAGTAGGCTACTCTTTTGCTATCCCATTAGAGACAAGTCATTTGTTACTTGAATCTGTGGTTCAACTTGTCACTTTCCATTGTAGTGGAAACCTATTAGGGTTTACAAGTAACTGTTCAATAGGTTTCTTACCAGTTACTTTTCCAATAGTTATATCTGTTCTCGCAGTTTTATTTGATATTATGAAAACTAGAAACTACAAACTGTTTGTAACATTTATTTTTTTGCACTAGATACAGTTACTCTTTTTTTGTAGGCTGTAGGGGTTGTAGGTAATGACTACTGTAGTCTGCTACTTTAGTTCAATTTAAACAAGTAACAACTTAAATACATACGAGGTCGTGTAATCATTAAGCTACTAGAAAAACTTGACTTGATACTAGTAACTATAAGATGAATTTGCAACAAATTGCAGTTTGTTACCAGTAAGAATGAAAACAGGTAAAGCGACTAATGAGTATCTGTAGTATACTAGTGTAAAAAGTTAAAATGTAAAGAATTCCTATCACTATTAGATTGCTAGTAGCCTAATTAACAAATGTCATGTACACCTAGATACTAGTTAGTTTTAAGGTATAATTAATGGCTTGCAACCCGATCTGGTCTGAATGCAAAGGCCACTAAGATCCTGTTTGTTAGTACATTGTTGTAAATAGGATATGAATGTTCACAAGAATGATATAGATCTACATACATATAAGAAGTAGACGATTTATGAGACGGTCTATATGAGCAGTATGTACTGGTGTTTTTATGCTATTTTTTTTGGACTGTGCGTAAGTCAGTAGTGTTTTTGGTAGTGCTGCATTTTTCAGGTGGTAATGGTTTGTAAATGGGAATTGATTACCTAAAATTGTGCTGTCTGAATGTTGCCAGACATATGCTGTCTGCTTTTCAGTTTTTACAAGCACGTCTAATCTGGATTTTAATTGTTGTCCACTTTTAAATGCTTCTGTGAAGAATGACCATCTGTGTTCCTCTTGCAGGGTCTGGTGAAGTTAGGAGTTCATTGTATCACAGGACAGAAGGTGGCCATAAAGATAGTTAACAGAGAAAAGCTATCAGAGGTCTGTTCTTATGAAAGTAAGTTTTGCGTACTATGAATTTACAACGGAAATGTCTAAAAATTCTACACAAGTTTTCCTCAGTCACCTCCTGCTTACGCAGCATGTTCTTATTTACAGTAACTCTTCATAGCACAGCAGCTGCATAAAACTCCACTGCTTTATTAACCACAGTATTTGCTGCATCTGCCCTAATGTTCTGTGGCTAAAGAAATGCAAGACTCTTCCGCGAAGCCATTTGTGTCTGTGTCTACTGTCTGATTGTCAGACTCTTGTTAAATATATTGACTATATTTAATTCACTTCTAATGAAAGTGATCATCTTTGCTCGGTTATGTCCTTCATCAAAGTTGTTCCGTTTTCCCGATTCAACTCTCATTCAGTTAGTTCCCTCGCTCTCCCCACCGTTGTTCTGCAGGTGGAGAAGAGATCGCTATTTTAAACTAATAGAAGCACCCTCATGTCCTAAAACTGCATGATGTGTACAGAGAATAACAAATATCTTGTAAGTACTGCTCTGTTTTCTCCACACATCGAAGAATCATGTCTGGCCTTGTCCCTCGGTCTTGTCTAGACTTATTATTACATCTTGCATTCGTCTGGAGGTGTGATTGTGTGTCCCTTTCATGGTGTACATCTATCTCTGTGCATTTGTTTCATAAATGTCTTCTCATTCTCTCAGGTATCTAGTGCGGGAACATGCTAGTCTGGTGGGGAGCTGTTTGACTACCTGGCTAAAGAATAGGCAGATTGGAGCCTCCTTAAAGAGGCTAGAAAAAGGTCTTCAGACAAATCATATCTGCTCTGGCTTCTGTCACAAGTCACTCTATATGGTAGATGTCTCTTTTTGACTTTTTTCTATTTAATGTGGCGGCACACACAGTCTTCTTTGTACAGGCACATTTTTTTCATAATATTTGTGCATAATCAGCATTCTGTAGATTATTGTGGATGTGTTGAGTTGGGATGACAACTTGCGGCCCAAGTTATGAAGCCCCAAGCTGACTTGCACAACCCAGCACAACTGTTTTCAACATTAGATAAGAAATGTTTCTTCGAGCAGAGTAAATCAGCATATTTGAATGATTTCTGAAGGTCATGGTGGCACTGCAGACTGGGTAGCAATGATGCTGTGAAAATCAGCCCGTTGGCCATCATAAGAATAAATTTACATTTTAGAATAGATTCCAAATTTCATTTGTAATCATATTTCTATGTCTAAAAATATTACTGTTTCCGACTGTATTGTGATCAAATAATGCAGCAGTGCGGTGAGCAGTTAAGAGACTTTTTCCCAAAACATTTAACAAATCTTACCAACCCCCAAACTGTTGAACGTAGTGAGTGATGATGCAGATGAAAAAAAAGTGAAGCATGTGTAATAAATGTGTTACAAAACTTGTGATTTATTCTTGTTACGTGGTTCTGGCCAGGGTATGCAAACACAAAAATAGGTTATTCTCACTCTGTAAAAATACTTCTGGTTTCATAACATATGGAAAAATATTACAATCCACAAAACTATATTACAATGTTGTCATTACATTTTTTTTTGTTTGTCTCAAACGAGATCTTAAGCCTGAAAACCCTCCTGCTGGATGATAAGAGAATAATATCAGGATGCTGACTTTGGCATGGCCTCCCTACAGGTTGGGGACCAGTCTACTGGAGACCAGCTGTGGGTCAGTAGTTTGTGTTTTTGTGCTTTTAATACTGGATTAAGACGATGAAATATTAATGCTCTCTCATTATGTATCTGCAGATCACCCCATTATGCATGTCCTGAGGTCAATCAGGGTAAGGGACAAAGCTCTTAGAGCAAAAAAGCACCATAGAGTTTTAATTTAACGTATAAGTCTTCATAGATTTCATATTGTACAAAACAGCCGGTGCTTATCTGTACTTAGTGTTTTTTGTTTTATTCACAGGGAGAAAATATGATGGACCGTCGGGCAGATGTGTGGAGCTGTGGGGTTTATTCTCTTTGCTCTGTTGGTGGTAAGAAGCTTTGCTGGCATCTTTTTTTGTCATTTCCGAAATTCCACCCACTTTTAATATCTTCCTTGCATGCCTTATTAAAAATTAAATGGCTGGAAAATACATGTTTTATGTCTAAAATTTGCCATTGACTGTGTGCATATTGCAGATTTGCTTTGCAGTCAGTTGCACTCAGAAATGTGTGTGAATTGTAACATATCACCTCACAAGGGAGCGTTGCCCTTTGACCATGATAACCTGCGGCAGCTGTGGAGAAGGTGGAGTGGAGTATTTTTTTTCATATGCCTCACTCATTCCTCCAGGACTGCCAGGCTCTCTCCGTGGCATGATTGAAGCGTCAACCTGAGAAAACGTTTCACGGTATGGCAGTACCAACCACGCGCATATGCATCTTTCTGTTTATATAGAAATTGCATCGCCACACTACCGTTCCACAAGTGTTGGGGTTATTAAGACGGCGGCATTTCTTTGCTGCAATGATTACCGTGAATATATGATATTACAATATAGCATATTACATAACCGATTACAATTTTCAAATCATTGTGTTTTAGTCTATTTTATATGTACAATTTAGTTAAAATGTCATTCACTCCATTCTTCAGTGTCATTCATACATCTTTTAGAAATCATTCTTATATTGCTTATTTGGTGTTATCACACAAAAAATTCTTTATTATGTTAAAAATATCGTACAGTTGGTACGTCTTAGTATTTTTGTGGAAACTGTGATACATTTTCTTATTAAAAGAACATCATTTAAAAAAAATGTATCCATCATTAATCATTTAAAACTTCTTTACTGTCCCTTTTTAACATCAATTTAATGCAGCCTCCTGATAAAAGTATCTCTTTGAGTGTATTTCCAAGGAATTTTAGATAAGTCTTGATGTTTTTCTTTTTCTCATTGGTAAGAAACAAACACCCTGGTATCAGTAAGTATCATTGAGGTACCATTAAATAGTTCAAAAAAAGAAATTGTTCACCTGATGTCATCCATTTCAAACGCTGTAGGCTGTTACTCACAAAAGGAGAATTTTGATTAAAACAGTTGAGGCAGCACTTTTCAATAACCTCAACAGTTTCTAGTAGATCGTCCAAGGCTCAAAACCCTGTCAAGCGTTTTGTTCACAATCAGAGCTGAATGTTCGCTTTTAAAAAAAGCTTGCCACCCTGTCCTAGAGTTTAGCCAAATAGCATCATCACACCATCAATGGGCACTGGTTCTCAAACGTCTTATGATTCAAACGTCATTACATAATGGCTTGTGTTATCTCACATGTATGAGGAGAATAACTTCAACGTGGTTCACTCTTCACACAAAGCTATCGTGTGCACCTGAGACCTGGAGTATATCCTATACCATCAGAAAACCACTTTCATGTTGGTTTCTTTGTCTTTTTTTGTAACTGACAGACAGGGTGTCCCTGTGCAGTGGCAAAAGCACCTTCTGTGTTACCACAACTATTCAACATAAAAGTGTATTTTATTTTACTTTTTGCTGTAATGCCCACGAACTGTGCACTGTCCACACGATTTGCTTGTGTGTCTTTGGGTCTTCCTGTCTCAGAGGGTGGCCGACGAGCCGTGTCCAAGCGCCCCCCCGAGGCTGTGTGTGTGAAGAGGTTCTGTCTCTTACAATCTGACCCTGCTGTTCGAGAGCATGCCTCCCTGGTCTGCTTTCAGAGACCGTGATCAAGGCTCAGCCAAGACCTGCATGTGAAGAGTGAGTCTGAACGTCTGTCTGTGGTCCAAAACTCTCACCTCTAATCAGAACCGACAGTGCACAAACTGCAAGATTTCAAGATTTATCTCTACTCAAACAGATCAACTGCCATTAAGGATGTTCACCTCAAAAAAAAAAAAAAAAAAAAAGATTTACCCACTCACTCACTGTATACTTCTTTCTTCTGTGAAACCTAAAGAAGATATTTTGAAAATGCTTCTTCAAAGCAATGAAAGGCCTTTAGTCTCTGACTGCATTTCTTCCCTTCCCTTAGCAAACCAGGACGAGTTGATCTACTATCTTCTGTTGGACAGAGAACAGAGCTGCTGACCCTATTTATGAAGATGAACACTTCCGACCCAGAAATGCTGTTTGGTAGATGAGCTTTGTTGCAGTTCAGGACGGTGTGTTTGTGTGCTTCGCTGTTCAAAGCTAGTCACCGAACACCATGAGAATAGCTGGTAACCTGAAAGCACACTGTGGTGCTTTTTAAGGCCACTGAAAGAAATAAGCCAAGTTTCTATTTAAGGGCTCTAAGTGGCGAAACGTCCAGTGATTTTGCCAAATGTAACATCGTTAGGGCTTTGTTCCCAAAATAAAACAGATCAAGAAGACCAGACCAGAACTAAAAAAGAGACTGTCAAGGTGGAGAATCATCATCATAGGAGGTTGACAGGGAAGTCGTACATGTGGTTGTTAGGGCAGCGTAGTGGTACCTTGAGGAAGCAGGTGCTTGCAGGTTGGAGTGGAAAGAGGGATTTTCTAATGTATACAGAGAACAAAATGAGTCAAAAAGTTGTCCATCCTACATCTGGCATTGATGCCAACATGATTTTTGACATTTTCCATTTACTTTCCCGATCATTTTGTTATTTAGAGGTCGTAGTATTTGTATGGTAGGGCTCTCCCTGATAGGGCTACACAATTATTGAAATAATGACAATCATTCACTTAAAAAAAATCAAAATCGCACTAAGAACAGCAACGTTTTCTTTACATTATGTAAATGTAAAACAATTACAATAATGTTTAGCAAAGCTTGAGGGTTTAACATGTGAAAGTAAAGAAATTAGGATGGAAATATATTACCAGAGAAATACATTGAAATAATTAAAAATAAGCTAGTAACAAAAATAATATAAATAATAATAATAATGGTTATTTACTATTATTCACATTGATCATAGAAAACAGTATGAATGTAAAGTGGACTGAGCAGTTTCAACTGAAGTGACTAAAGAGATTTGAGTTCCCTTACAGGTTTCAGGTACAACATCAAAATGAAGAGAATTGATTTTTTAATAGTTTTTTTTTTTTCACTCAGTACACTTTTTTTGTCATTGAAATAGTTATTTTGCTGGCTCTTTAGATGAGTTTGGGACATTTTGGAGAAAAGCTTATAATTTTGTAGTTTTTGCACACTTTATTTAAATGTAATTTTAGTCCCTTTTGCTTCAAAATCGAAGCTGCAACAAACTGTAAGATGTTCAATGTTTATTGTATCACAGTGCACATCTGACAGAATCTTGTCAAAATTTGAGAAAATAATTGCAATCAGACTTTTGTGCAACCCTAATGTGTTAGTCCATCATTTCACTATCATGCCATGATTCATCTCTCATATAGCACGCTGTATCCAATGTGATCCAGGTAAAATTAACCCTGTTGCTTAGAAGCTTTCTGTCTCTCATCAACACATTGAAAGGGACTACTTTTTCAGTTTCTATGCTAATTTCCCTTTTAACACTGTAATACAGATAATCACTGCTGTGCAGTTCAATATTATATATATATATATATATATTATAATATTTATATTTTTAAAAAAAACCCTTAGATTCCATCATGGATATAGTAAGGTTTGTAATGTGTTTGTTCATGAAGAGCACACAGTAGATGTTTGTGTTACAGTGGGTGTGTGTTGTATTGTTGTGGTTGTGTGATCAGATCCTCCCGTGCGGGTGGACTGCCATGTTGACCGTCATGGGCTGTCGGCCGGAGAGAAAGAGTCTGGAGGTACTGAGTGTGACAGAGCAGGGGCTCTCCAACACCTCCCGCAGGGGCACTGGATACCTCTGCACATAGCCAGAGGTACATGCCACTGTTTGATAACTTTGTACTAACCTTCATCTGAAAGTCAAGCTTGATGTTCCACACTTGTCCTCTGTTCAACTTCAAGTGCCTTTCAAAAAATGCAGATAAAAAATGGGTAAATTCACTGATGACCTGCACAACTTTGGTGTGATAGGCTTAGTTTAGCACGAAAATGTTTTTACCAATAAATATTGCACCTTTAACCATGCACTCTTGTGCATTTATTTTTTTCTACATAAGCTAGACTCATTATAGATGGAACTTATTCCCAAAAAAGCTGTTTGACTCTCATAATTTAATTGAAAAGAAATGTTTGTATGCATGTTCTATTGATCAATAATCATGGCAGCAGTGAAAAGGAATTTTACATGATACACAACAGGTTTTTTTTTATGTGTACAAACAGGAAGTACTAGCAAGTGAAAACATTCTTCATCTGAGGCAATTACTGTATAAATAATGTTGTTACTAAGTGAAAGCTAATGATACAAAATTAAAGAAACTGAAATCAAATGTATGTATTACGTTTAGGCATCATAGAGCTTGGAAAAACAGCGGTATTATCTTATTTTCTTTCATGTTGTTTTGGACCACGTAAAAGCTAAATGATGGTTGTGATTAAGATAAATTGATTGGTCAGTGACACCAAAAAAAATTTTTAATCTTCCCACAGCTAGTACGACAAAGCACCTAGACTCTTGTGAATGCCAGCCATTGCTGGCCCCGTCTCTCATATTCAAAATGAACTTGCGGTTGCTGCATACCATGTAAAATATTCCTAATTCATAATACAATGACCAAATGATCAAAAATATATATCCAGAAACACAGAGTAGAGCATGCAGATGAACAGCACTATGAGTTGGTGCTAGTAAATTCCCTACTAAGACTTTTACTCACACTAGAGGTGTGTATATGTAGATAATGAACATATCCATGAACATGAAGGGATGTTTGACTGATATGTCCTGGTGTTCTGACAGGTCTCGGTCAGTAGTGGAGCTTTAACCGGCCTCTCATCCAGTCCCCTCAGCAGCCCCGAGTAAGTGACTCCACACCTTTAACTGATATGGATAAGAAGTGAAATACTACTATGTAGAGCTCATTTTACAATGGTGAAAGGTTTAATGCTTGTTTTGATATTGTGCTATGAATAGCAAAACTGAACTGGATTCAGTTGCTCTTTTTATGTTCATCTATCTCATACTGTCCTCATACTGGAGTCATTATCCACACCAAACACACACACACAAATGTTAAGAGCTTGTTTTGACTTGCATTCTGCACCTTAATTAATGACCTAACAATCATTACTAATTGATACTAGATTTCACTTGCATCTCGAAAGAGCTTTGCATCATTTTCCTAACTCTTCTCAGTTAATTGTAATGTTAATAATCATATACCATATCTTTCATTAACGCTCATGACCATTGCTGTGTCCATCTCTCCATTCCTCTTTCCCTCTCCATCCTTCTGTCCTTTCTCTTCCTACCTGTCAGAGCCCAGTTTTCACTTTCAGCCAAACTGAAGTCACCTCTGCTTCCACCACCCAGTCCAAAGACCCCAAAGCAGGAAGTTCCACCACAGCCCGGGTGTCCCAACGCGTTCCTGACCAAAAAACCCAGACCCTACCCTCAAAAGCAGCCTCTGACCGTCCCCACCTGCAGTCTATGAAGTCCCTCCCACTGCAGACTCCTCCGTCTCCCTCGCCCTCCCCCTCTCCGCTCCTGTCCCCCATCCCTCGCTTCTTCTTCCCTGCTCCTTCTGTCCTGAAGTCTGTCACTAAGACCATCTATCCTAACACTTCCCATGTGTCGCAGGTCACCCCACAGGGCTCCCCACTCCCCACCCCTCTGGGGGACCCCTGTGCACCATCCCCAGCACCCCCTCCCACCCCGCCTCCTCCTCCTCGCCTTCTTCCTCCCTCACCAGCTGAAGGAGGTGGTGGTGTGGGCTGTGGTTCCTGTCCTTAACCCCACCCCCTCCAGTCCTGGGGGGAAGTGGTGAATGGCTGCCAGGCAGGTTCAGCCCACTGAGGACACGCCAACTCCTTTCCAAGAACAACCTGCTGGGTTCACACGCCCACCGGGCTACAGGGTGAGAGGAGCATCGCTCTTAGTATTGCTGTCATTGAGTTAAATATCATTGTAACATTTTTTTTTTTAAATTTGTTTCAATAGTTCACGCCAGAAATATTGGCAGTCCAGTTTAACTCCAGAGTCCAGCCCAGAGTAAGTATTTAGAGGGAATAAATCAGCATTAAAAACCATTAGTATTTTCACCAAAAAAAATGGTTTTAAAACAGTTATTTCTATCTTTTTCTGTAGTGTGTAAGAAGGGAATATCAGTTTACATTTACAAACATTGCAAAAATTTCAAACATTCATTTTGCCGTTAATCGAAATAATCCAGTGAGATTTTTGTTTGTACACGGAGTCTTCTGGACAACAGCCACAGAAAAGCCTAGCAAAAGAAAAGATTTCCAGAGTTTTCATTGACCAACGTAAATGTATTTTGTTTCTTTTGACGGCTGCTACACATTCCGCAAAAAAGTTGGACAGAGGCAAAATAAAATTGAAAAGGTTACAGAATATCCACTGCGAAACTGTTTTGAAACAGCCGGATACAGTGAGCAGGTGAAATGGTAATAGGTCAGGGGTATATGTTTGGGGTATAAAAGGTGCATCTCAGTCTTTGTAAGTAAAGCTGATCATGGCTCATCACTTTAGCCGCTGCTTTCCACCACTGGAACTTTACCATCGAACTAGGGACTTTTGGGCTGGTACTGGTGTGTTTCCACCACAGGAACCAGGATCTAAATAAAGTTCCAACGTGAAAAAATGCCCGCCTGTGAAAGTCCCCTACAGGAGGAGGTAGTACCAGAGCCCGTCTAGACATTCTCTTGAGTAGGTACTTTTTCAAAGTTCCGGAACTTTTTGGAGATGGGAATTGGGTGCTGAGCATGCTGATTGTTGAGTTTATGCATCATTGTGATTTCAACCACCATTTATTTGATCATTTTCTAAATATTACTGTTACAGTAGTGTCATGAAAATGTAATTTTAAAAAGTATTTCAGGTGAGAATGTAGTTGTTTAAAACTCAAATCTGCGGTTTATTTATAAAGGCTTACACTTCTATCCTTAAAAATATGTTTCGCCGATTTCGCTAGACGCGTGCAGCTCCACGCTATCGACGCTGAGCTCATTGTTCATCAGTATCCCTCCACCCAGAGCACCTCTCAACTCAGCTAGACCTTCTGACATTTGCCTGGCTCTGATGTCTCTTTAACAGGTAATCTTTTGGTCTGTATTCAATTTATCTATATGTTAAATGAAAATAAAAAAGAGGCAATTGATATAATATTTAGTTTCCATTGTAATGGTCTATATATACACATTTCCCCTGAACTAAGTACATTTCGCGCTATTATTATGTTTAAATGAAATGAAAGGAGGCAGTTGTGGTATTTCATATCATATTTCATGTATTGTAACATACAGAGGCCAAGGCGAAGTTGACTGATGTTATCAAGCACGCTGCTGCTCTGCAGAATTACCGATTTTAGCCGCCGCGACATCACACCCCGAAGCTGAATGCGCAAAGTCCAATCCACCGAGGATGCAAGTCTGAAATTTATGCATTTTGTATTGAGAAACACTGCAGACTCTTATAAATACCAGACTATTTGCCTAATCTTCCCGTACTTTAGACCATGTGGAACGCAGAAAGCAACAGGTCTGTGGGGGAAAATAGTTCCCTGGGGAAAAAGTTCCTGGTACAGTTGTTCCGGTAATTTCGGTGGAAACATGGCATTTGTTACAAATTCCCTGCAAGAGAAGTGTCAAACAAATCAAAAAATCACATTTCACAATGCAAATGCAAGAATTTAGGTCTTTCACCAACTACTATAACGTGCGAATATTGTGAAAAAGATTCAGACAATCCAGAGAAATCACAGGAAGTTCCCTGCGCTGAATGTGCTTGACCTTGAACCCCTCAGGATGGCATTTGCATAAGAAACTGGTCATGCTGCAGTGTTAAATATAGCCACATGGGCTCAGGGAGTACTTCAGAAAACTGCCAGTCACTTAACATAGTCTCTCTGCTGCATTAAGAAATGCAACTTTTGAAACTCTGTTACTCTAGGAGAAAGCTTTTACATCAGTTCTATGCAGTGGTGCTGCCCGGTTCTCTCTGGGCCAGAGCTCATCTCAGATTGTCAAAAAAGACAAAAGTCCAAAGTGAAAAATCCAGACTTTCATCAGCTTATTAGAAGCAAAAGCAGAGCAAAGAACATGGGTGACTGGAATATATGGCGTACCATTGACATGGAGGCAACATTGAGTTTTACAGAGAAATATACTGCCATTAAAGATGATGTCTTCATGGGAAGTCCATGGTTATAAGATCAAGACAATGCCAGCTCTCATTCCTTGCATGCTACAACAGCTGGTTTCGCCAGTGACAGAGTGAATGTGTTAGACCGGCCTACCTGCAGTCCAGATCTGTCTCCAATTGGAAAAATGTATGACCAGTCATGAAAAAGGAGAATCGAACAGCTGGCGACATCACAGACTTTGCTGAGCATCGAGTCTTGTATCAAGTGAGACTGGACAAAAAATTCTACGCTTGCAAAATCTTTAATAATTGGTTTCCTCAATTCCCCAACAATGAAAACTTTGTAAGTAAAAAGCACAGTTGATGTGACACAGTGTTGTTCCAATATGCCTTTTGTCCCAACTTTGGATTATTATGCTGCAGCCAACAAATACAAAATTTGTTCATATTTACAAAATAAAATGTATCAGCCAGAGAGAAAGACCACTGAAAGTTGGTCAGTGAAAACATCTTTGTACTTTCGTCAATTCCAAAAGTTAAAGTGAATGAACAAATCACAGATTTTTGATTTTATTGCATTTTACAAAATGTCCTTAACTTCTATGGAACTGGGGTTCTACCTTGGATTACCTTCTACCACATATTCCATGTTAACCATTAAAAACAAACAGTTATTTAATATAATATAAATTCAAAGAAACAAAACAAAGGTGAACTAAAATGTAAAATACATTAGCCTTACTTAAAAAGAAGTTTATTCAAGTGTGCTATTAGTATATACTTCTTTTTAAACAAAAATAGGAAAAGTATGCTTTTAGTTTACTTTTTATGTACTTCTCAGAATGTATTTTTTATGTACTTCCTCAGAAATATACTTAAAATGACATTTAAGTATACTTGACTTATACTTACAAAAAGTCTAAATCTATTTGAGCTATACTCGTGCTCCTAGAACTCCGTGTTCTCATAATATTATAACGGCAGAGGTATTTAGTACACATCTTCTGGCACAGAATTTCCAAACAACACCAAGTGAAGATGAAAAGAAAACAAACAGATGCTAACTAACACGTACATCTACACCGATCATCTGACATGAAACAGCATCAAAACTGTAACGTTATGGAATAAAATACTCTGGACCGATGAAGAAGTTAATAATTACAGTCAAGCTTTGGGGTGGTTTGATCGACTCCATCTTACATTTTGATTTATCATTCTGAATCCAATTCATAGTCTATTTTAAGCTTTTTGTTCAAAATGTTCTTTCTTTATTTTTTATGATGACTTACCTTACTATTAAAGTGTTTAAAAAAAGAATGCATGAAGCTAGAATAAATAAATGTTTTTTGTTTATACAAGCAGATAACCCTGTTCTTTCTTTGGATGTTTTGTATGTTCAGATATTTATATAACCAAAATATATACAATAAATTAAAAACCTAAATAGGGACTATAGTAGTTTTTATTTTGAAGTACTTAAAGTTGATGTAAAGTTCACTTAAAGAAAACTTATGAGCTATACTGCCCCAGTATAAAAACTACTAAACTAGTAGTTTACTGAGACTATACCTCAAAGTGTACAAAGTATTTAATTAGTAAAACTATCAGTATACCTATAAATTCACTTTTAGGCATAATCTGCAGTTACAAACTACAAACATAGAGGTAAACTAGTTGTGTACTCAAAGTTTGCTACTAGTTATACTTAAAGTATACATAAAAAGTATACTTTTATATACTAGACAAGTGGGCCAATTTAGTTCCAAGGAGTATTGAAACAGTACACTTACAAGTATACTACTAGAACACTGATATTTGTATACTTTCTACATAAAGTATACTTAAAAATATACTTGAACTTCTTTACTATAAATATACTTAATAAAATAAACTTGGCTATACTACTTTTTGTATGTAGGTAGATGAAAAGTTAAATGTAAAAATAACTTAAGTGAAAATATACTATTTGTAGTATTATATACTATAGTACATAACACACTGAAATTACATAGTACATTATAATGTGATACTTAAATTACTGAGCATTTAAAAACCACTGGTTTTAATTTTTTGTGTTTAATTTTACATTAATTTTACAAAGTAGAATTTTAATATTAGTCATTTATTGTTATCAGCCATAACATGAAAAACAGTTATTGAATTTTAACATCAGTGCATTTTACATAAGCAATGTGTCATACGTTCAATGTTGCTACAGCAAAAACCTGCTCCTATTATTTTGTGTTTGTTCTGAAACTTTTCAGCATATCTGACTACTTTTTCCCCGAATGTGTACAGTTCTAGGAATGAGGGCAGATGAAGGAGAAGACTGTATTTTCAAAGATAACATTCTTATATAACCAAATAATCCATTCATGATGTTAAAAGTCCCTAATGTGTATTCTGTGTAGAATGAGAACCATGAAACAGTAACAATAATGTGTAATATATTTTGTGTATTTATCTGCATTTATTTTAATATTTTCTATAGGCTGGCAAAGAAGTCGTGGTTTGGAAATTTCATCAGTATGTAGAGGGAAGAGCAAATATTTGTGGTGATCAGAGACAAACCACTAAGCTCCATCAAAGGGTGATATTGTCCATGCCTTTCTATCAGTTAGTATATTTTTACGTTAGGTGTTTGCTTTCCTCTCTTCACTTCAGATAAGCTTTATTCATTCTCTTTGAAGATTCAAACTTTGATGTACATCTCTGTTCTCCTCTAGATTCCCTCTCCCTGAGTCACAGTAAGCCACCTCAGACAGCCTGGGCGTGAGTACAGTCCCTCCGAGGTCCATCTGTCTTCCAGAAACCTGTCACTTCAGGTTGACATCAGCTTCTCTGGAAGGAGAGAGAGAGAACGCAGAGAGGAGAAAGAGAGAGAAAGGGAGGGAAGGAGGGAGACTGGCATCTACAGCGTCACCTTCACCCTATTATCAGGTATTTAAAAAAAAAAAGAAAAGTGAAAAGTGAAAGTGATCGTGATGATTCCAGCCAAGCATGGTGGACCTGGCTACTCAGAATTCTGTGCTCTGCAGACGAACCCCATCCAAAGTGCACACACACAGAGCAGTGAACACACACACACATTGTGAACACACACCCGGAGCAGTGGGCAGCCATTTTATGCTGCGGCGCCCGGGGAGCAGCTGGGGGGCTGATGCCTTGCTCATGGGCACCTAAGTCATGGTATTGGAAGGTGGAGAGAGAAACTGTACATGCACTCCCCCCACCCACACTCCCTGCCCGCCCCGAGACTGGAACTCACACCATTCGGAACTCACAACCCTCGATTGGGGGAGTCCCACTCCCCTAACTGATTAGGCCAATGACTTCCCTAAAAGTCGGAAAAAGACTCCAGGAGAGAGCCAGTGTCATGAGCCTGTGCTAGCTGTCAGCCTCTACAGATGTGATGATATTGTTTTTCAGGTCCTAGTCGCAGGTTTGGGTCAGAGTGGTAGAGACCATATTCAAGCTCAGCTTCTCAGTACACATGACTGGCAGCCCTCTGTGCAGGCGCTTACAGGTGAATGTTACACGCTACACTTCCAGGTTACAAAATAAAGCAGTGGTAGATCATACACAACAAATTAAATGTTATCATATAGTTTAAGGCATTTTAATTTTAGCCTTCTGCTACATTTAATCTTAGCTATTATATATTTTTTGTATTATTTACAGGGTGCACACGCACAGATGTGCAACCAAAAAATAAAAAAATGCTTCGTGTAAATAAGTTCATGTACCGCCATATTGCATACCGCGACTTGAACAAAGCTAAAAGTTAAATGCACAATTACCATTTTAGATGGACAAACTGTAATACTGTGATAAGATTTCTATTCAAACTGAAGACGCACTAAGATCTAGGGGCTGAACTTCCAGCAACCCACCAAATGAAAGCTTGACCTGACTTTTAAGTTTGAAAATGATGAACATTCATATACTGTATAAAAAAGTCAATATTAGCATTGCTTTATTTTTTAAGTTTACTTTAAAACACATTTTATTTTTTTATTTAATATTCTCTTTTTATATTTTAAAATATAATAGCATTATCACATTTTTATTATTTATTTTTTTTTATTTTATGTTTTAAAAAAATCTAAATAAAGTGCAATTATATTATTATCATCACTATTATGAATTATCTTTTTTAAATAGTTATATTTAATGTGGGTCACACCTTATGTGCACTGTGAGGACCAAAACCAAAATGTCCCGGGTGCTCAAATGAGGAATCCAGGCCGCAAAAAAAACTTATTTGCACCCCTGATTATTTGTGTACATTAGCTTTTTACTCTAACATTTCAAGCTTTCCCCAGCTAGTAGTATATATTTTTTAAAGTTAAGTTTTCATATTTAAGGGCAGCCAAAGTTTATTGGTATAATTAAAAAAAATAAAAAAAATAACATTGTTAAACTTTTATTAAGCTAAATAAATATCCAGTGGGCATTTTCTTTATGCATAATGCAGGAAAAAGGTGAAGGTTTTGCAATTTTATGTATCAAAATCTAAAAGTAATCGACTCATTTGTTGCCATTTTTAGTTTGGTTTAATTATGTGATACTTTTATCTTATTTTGAATTTTTATTAGTGAAATGTAGATTGTTTCACATTTTAATATACTGAGTATGCAAAAAGCTGAACTTAAAATTCATCTCTCTATTTTGATTTTAGTGTAGTTTTATTTTTATTTCACCAACAAAAAATGTTTTCTATTCCTCATGTTTTCTGTTTTTTCTTCTTCCAGATGAGAAAAATGGCTACGAATCATCTCGCCCACCAGGGCAGCACACTCAACACACCGCTACAGAAACTCGCTGGGCGTCTCAGAGGGATGGAGTGTATACCGTCAGGTGAGCGAGACAGTTAGCGCAGCCATCGAGAGAGTAAGGAGAGCAGTAATTGCGTATAGCTGATGTACAGTGTAGTCTACGAGATACGGCAAGGGGCGGTCTGGACAAGGTCGATAATAGAGATGCCCTCGCCTCCTTATCATGTACCTCTCATAATGGAGACCCCGATCTCTCAGTACTCCGGGTGTAATGATGAGACTAATCAGAAAAGCTGTCGAGTGGGTGGAAACAATTCCCCGCTCTTTGATGCATGGCCGCGCCGCAGACCGCTAGCGCCGGAGCCGCTTCATAGGTCCATCTGCACAGTACACAACAACAGGTATACTCTCAGCTTGATTTTCACATCACTAGCGGAAACCCTGGGATCCCAACTGCAACAATAGGAGAGTCAGGAGTCCATCCACATGGAAGTGTTCTTACATGAAATAATTATCTGATGAAAAAAAATTACGATCACTTATCCTTGTTAGGAACAAAGGATTTGAAAAATGGAAGCAAGATGTATGGCTTCATATAAACCCTGGCCATAAATTATTTCATACACTACAAACAAGGAGATTGACATCCTGGGTGGACATCCAGTGACCTAATAGCAACAAACAATCCCAAGGAGCAACAAACACCAAGTGGGACAGGAAAGAATGTCTCCAAAACTTATCTCATCCTCATTATCATCATCATCCTCATTCATAATCAATGATCCATCAGAAAATCACAGTGAGCTGTTTGAGGCAGAGAAAAGCAAAGATTGTGGGAAAAAGGGGGGAAGTTCTCCGTTCTTAACACCACTTGGACGCAAAAAAAAGGATTTCTAGAACACTATGTAAAGAAAAGAATAGGGATTTTAGAAGGGCGATCTAAATATTGTAACCAAGTCCTGTGACTTACCTTCGTGAGCTGAGGACGGATTATGCCTTTAGTGAGATATTACATGTTGAAGATATAGGCTATGTTAAACACTGATTGTTCAAGCTTGTTTTGTAGATCCTGAATTTCTGTGATATTTTTAAAAGAGTTAAAATCAGTCAGTGTCAGATATACATTGGAGAGCTGCCCACTGGAAGCTACATTTGGGGCAAAATTGGCCAGTTTTAAGTCTTGCAGTTCTGAAAGTATCTCAGATCCATCCCACTTACTAGCGGGCACAGGGGATGAGCAGGCATCTAGTTTCCTATGACATGTTCACACAGAACCGAACAAGAGGAACAAAATAGCAGTCACCCCCTTGTGTCATACAAAGACCCGCGTGAGAAAAAATGCGAAAGCCTCCACCATTTCTCATGTGATTCCTGGTAGAACTTCCATCAGAAGTAGAAGTCAAAAAAATCTTTTTTTGCTTTCCATTTCAATATTTATATTGTATTTTTGAGCTGAGATGTGAAATATTTCCATCAACAAAATGAAGTGAATGTCAAAAAACAAAAATATAAATATTTTACATTTTAATTAATTTAAAGATATTTATTTCAGTGAATATTTATTTATTTATTTATTTATTGGATTATAAAGTTGAGGCTGGTAAACTCAAAATGACATGGGGGAAAAAATTACCAATTAGAAAATGGCAGAAAACTTCCTATATCTGTTCCCCAAATATTTGATATCAATGCTGCAAATGTCCCTTTTTAAAACCATTTTACACGAGTAGCCTTAGATTTTACCATTTCATTTTCATTTCTTTTCAATACAAAAGAAGCAAACTCCCAAAGGGAGAAAACTGGAGAACAACTTTGAAAAATCATCCAAAGCAGGCTCATGCTTGGGCGTCTCCCATGAGAAGAGACTTCAAAACCCTCAGGATGTATGACTGTAAAGACGAAGTGAAAAACCCCAAAAAAACAAGAACAAAAAAGAGAGGACAACAAAAACCCCCCCCCCCAAAAACAAGGAACTCATAGGGATCAAGTGGGGCTTTTAGCCTCATTACATTTGCTAGATGGGGGAGACCAGATCCTGAATATCCACTTAAAAGCTCTTTCTCCAATGAGCCTCTTACAAAGCCAAGAATCTGACCATAATGCTCACTCTCTCTCTCTCTCTCTCTCTCTCTCTCTCTCTAGTCCTCTCTTTTCCACAGTGCAAGGGCACTAGAAATGCAAAGCAAGGTTTTTGCTCTGTCCTCCCTCTGCCACCATCCCGCGGCCATCACATGCCACCTCCTGGCAAAAAATGGTATAGCGGAGGGAGCCTTAAGCTTAGGAGGTTCAGACATCGAGCAGCTCCTGCATCATCCTGAATTGATTTTTCATAGCACATTGAATATATTTCACTACTGTTGAATGTTTAGGCGCGCTCGTTCATTACTTAGATATATGATATAGGGTACATTCTTATTTAATTACCTCCAAATGCCTTAAAGCCACATATATACAAGCGGTCCAGCATGCTTAAGCTCTCAAACTATACCCGGTCACTTGCAGGGGCAGAGAAAACACCAGAGCAAAGCCACAGAAGATGTTCTTTGTTCAATTCTGTTGGTTCTCAGTGCAGGAGGTAAGTCTGCAGGTGTGGTAAATACAGACTGTATCTGGGCACCAGCTCTGAGTGAATGTGAAATACGCTCCACATGCTTTCCTCCTGTGTTCATGACGCCTCTCCCCCTGCTCTATGTGTCCATCCCCTCTCACTCCTCCTCCACTTTCACATTATGCACCAGAATGATATTCTGTTTTTTGTTTCTACGCCTCACACGCCACAGCACCATTATCACATTTCATATGTATCGTTAGTCTTCATGGCCCCACCATATTATTTATACCTCTCTGCGTCCTGCTCCTGCCTCCCAATCCTTAGGAAGTATACTTTAGGGTACCCCCTTCCCTTCCTCTCTCATTATATACATACACCCTGCCTGCCCCCAATGTGTGCTCCCCCTCCCCCGATCTCTGTTCATTGTAAACAGAAAATATTACTCATATCGCCATTCTTTATCCATTCTATATTCACCTGATGAACATTGAGGATTATCTTTATGCGTCATTACTGATAGCCTCTTATAAGATTGTAAAGCTGTACTCTTTCTTCCCGTGTCCTTTACGTTAGGAACTTTTTTTAAAACAGTAAGGAAATGCAAGTCATTAAAGTGGGAGGAAAAAAATAATGATGAGAAAAATAAATGTCTGTGTATATTAATTCAAAAAATGAAAGTGCACTATTATTGTACCTGTGATAAAGAACAATAAACAATACAAAAAAAAATCTGTACCATTATGTTTCCTAATTACCTTGTTTTGCTCTCTCATTTAATTTGTTAACAATATTTCTGTTGTTGTTCTATATATATACATCATTTCTATATATATTGTTATTGTAAAAAGTTCTGAAGATTGAGGCGTTGAACTGTTTGGATCCATCTGCAGGGGTTTTATTAGACAAAAGCATGATAATAAACAGGTATGGAGTCAAAGAAACAGAGGCAAACAGGTATAATAATCAAGGTAAGGCAAAAAGGTAATCCAATAAGCAATCCAAAGATCAAGAAAATCACGTAGAGCAGCGCAAGAGACAGAGGAAACTAGATGAAGTATAACACGTTAACAGGAGGCTAAAAACAATAACCAGCGATATTGTGCAACTTTTATAGTGTTCCTGATGAGGAACTGGTGTGGTGCAATAATGAGTTCCTACAAACGGGGTTTATGTAAAATGGAGTCAGAGAGAGAACCAAGGAATAAACCCCTTGTCGTGACGAATTATAACAACATTTTTTTGTTGTTAGTATATCTGATGCTGCTTGAAGAGTTTGTGAACCCTTTACAATTTTCTGGGTTTCTTCTTAGAAATATGACCCAATTCATCATCAAATTGAAAATCACACCTAGTCCTGAAAGTAGACAAAAAAAAAAAAAAAAAAAAAATATTGGCTGATAGAAAAAAAAAAGAAAAAAATGCTTTGCATATTCCTTTATTGAGAAAAAAAATACCTAGTTTTACATTTCTGTGCAGTGCAAAAGTATGTGTGAATCTCTGTGATTAACTTCATTAGAATTGAGGGGTGAAATTAAAAGTCCATCTGTTATTCAGAAGTGTTTTTCAAACAATGGAATGACTGCCAGGTCTCATTATGTCTGCCCTGTTTTATTTAAAAGAACAGGGATCTATGAGAGATCTGATCATGTTTGCGGGAATTGAATCTTGGCTGGAGAACGAGGAGATCTGTGAGGACCTCAAAAGAAATGAGTTTGGTGTTGCTCATCAGAGCTGGATGGAAGGATACAAAACCATCTCTAAAGAGTTTAGACCTACAAATCCAAGCCAGTCAGACAGATTGCCGCCATGAACAGAGGAGATTCCAAGACCGCTGTTACTCTCTCCTGGTGCGGTCTGACCAACAAAGATCACTCAAAAGAAGCAGAAGGTCATTAGCTCATGAGATTGCAAAGGAACCCAGGTAACTTCTAAGCAACCAAAAGGCCTTTCACATTGGCTAATGTTAATGTTCATGAGTCCACCATCAGAGAACACTGAGCAAAACATGGTGTGGCATGGCAGAGTTGCAAAGGAGAAAGCCACTGATTCTCCAAAGAAAATTCACTGCCTGTCTGCAGCACACACATCACATGTGGCCGCTTCATAGACTATTGGAGAAATGTTCTATGAAAGAACACACTGCATCCAGCATAAGAACCTCATCCCATTTGCGAAACACAGTGGTGGTAGTATCATGGTTTGGGCCTGTTTCTGCTGCATCTGGGCCAGGGATGATTACCACTCATTGATGATGGAAACCCGACTACCTGAATATACTGAATGACCAGGTTATTCCATTAATTATTTTTTTCTTCCCTGATGGCACGAGCATGCAGCATCATTTTCACACATGGATTGGCCACCACAGAGTCCAGAGTCAGACCTTTACCCCAATGAGAGGCTTTGGGATGTGCTGGAGGAGACTTTGCACAGCGCGGTTGTCCGACTCTCCATCATCCCACAAGATCCTGGCGAAAAAATTTATGAAACTCGGATAGGACTGAATGTTGGACACTTTGCAGAAGCTTATCGAAATTGATGCCCAGCGAATGCGTTTTCCTATAATCAAAGATGAAAGGCAGTCCAACGAAATATTAGAGTATATAACTTGTTTTTTGGGACAAGGCAGGTGTGTGGGTGTGTTGTGTATATATCTTATGTAAGGCGGATTTGGAAAGTGGTATATACATTAACATAATAATAAGAATAAAACATTTAAGAAGAGATTAATACGGTTACTGCCAAAATGTAGAGATAGTCTTCAGGAACATAATAGTTTAAAATACATTTTATGAAAGGAGATCGATCCGTTCTCCCAGACTGTGTCTGACTGCATGATGTCAAAAGTTCCCGTAATATTTACATTTAGTGGATGTATGAAAGTGAACTATATTCGTATAGCAAATTATTTTTATAATCAAGGAAAACCAAGGCTCAGGCAATAAAAGTAGACATTGTTTTGTTAAAACCTCCTTGCTGGTTAGAGGAAAATAGGCTATTACAAAGTCATAAATTCAACATAAAGCTCGCTTTGAGCGAAACAATTATTCTTCGGGAATTTTCATGTTAACCCCCCAAACATGATGTCACCGGCATGCCCTGTGGTAATCGTTTTTTTATGGAGAGAATAGCAAAGGCGGAGAAAATCGGTCACGCTACGGTCGCCGTCGGTGCGCAGCGATTTTCAGTAAATGATTACGCGCTGGTATTTCGAGTTTCGTATACCAAGTTTCTACCAGTTTGACTGCCATTCAGCATTATTGTGAATATAACATTTCCCTGTCTCTGCTTTATTTTGCTCCACGTGTCCTCAGAGCTCATATGTATGTTTTTTTTTTTTTTTTTCTCCTCCGTTATGTGGACCTTTTGGCCTCTGAGGACTTTTTATAATTAATCTCCTTTAAAACACTTTTCACACTCCTTACATTTGTGTTTTGTGACGGGAGACTGAGCACGTGCACATACCATCATGTTTTAACTGCATTTTAGACAATGAAAAAAAATAAAATTTCTTGCCTGTTTCTATTAAGTCCTCTTTCACATTTGGCCAAATTAAAATAGAGGCTATGTTTTTTTTTTTTTGTGGTTGTCAAATTTGAGTTAGGGTGCGTTGTATTTAATTACAAGTGAAACACTCTTCAGGTAAGCTCATGGGTTTCTAAAATGGGCATATGTTTGTGTGCGGCATGTTCGTGTTCTCTTCTGTTCTTATTATTAATGAGAACCTTAGTGCGCTATTTATGGAGGCTATCTTTAACACCAAGGTATTTCATGCAGACTCTGTTAATATTCTCCTTGATTTCTTTAAAACTCCACAAAGTTAAGAATGTTATTTGCTGATATTGCTCCACTAATACGTCCAGTGAAAACAAACAACCAGACAGACATCAGGTTTGGAGGAAGATCAACAGCAGTTCAGACGTATGAAACGCACATATGCAGAAAAAGCCGAGCAGTTGTGGCGGATGCCAGAAACATTGAAATATTCACTATAGCATATATAAAGACAGCCTTCATGCTGTTAATGTGAAAACTCGCCACAGCTAGACAGAATTTCGTCTCAACACCTTATACACAGGAACTTACAAACAACACGCATACTCTTGTTGTGATGTCAGTCTATCATGTCCAAAGCAGTTAGTAACAACTAACTCAGCATACTAGCATTCAAAGAAACATTGGCAGAAATTAGATGTTGTGTTTCCAGTCAAGACTTGGAGAAAGAAACTTGTTCATGTGGGCTTGTATCACCAGCAGGGTGGAATAGTTGTAATGGTCCTTCTCACTCAGCCTTCCCAAAAAGACCATATAGCCAGCTGCAGCGCATCCAGAACGCATGCTGCCGAGGATTCTGACTAGATCCAGAACACTCTTGAGCATTAACAGAGTGGGCACCAGTTCCTCAGTCCTTACATCGGCCTTCCCAGTTACATTTAGGAGTTGTTTTTCAAGTACTGTTTTAGGAGGACTCGTTTCTAAAGCACTCATTGAAACCTCGGAACAAAAATACATTGCAGATATGCTGCTCACCTTCAGAGAATCTCTAACAGAACACGTCAGATCATTAAGGATCGAGGGACAGGTAGAAATACCACGGGTTCACAACAAAACAAGGGAGTCCGCCTTTAGTTACTATGCCGGCCTGCAGTTGGAATCAGCTTCCAGAAGAGATCAGATGTGCTAAAAACATTAGTCACCTTTAAATCTAGGACTCAAAACTATCTGTTTAGCTGTGCATTTATTGAAGTGAGACACTGGCAATGTCCGAACTGATTGCACTGTATTTATGTATTCACTGTATTTTATGTCCAAATCCCCTTTCCTATTTTAAACTGGTTTGACAAATTCATTTTAAATAAGTCCAATTTTTAATCAGTTTCCAAAGAGTTAAAATTGCTTAGTTTATTTTGGTTATTTTTCTTCATGAGTTATTTTACTTTCTTTTATATAAAGCACTTGTGAATTACCATTGTGTATGAAATTGTGCTATATAAATAAAAATTGCCGTGCCTTGCATTATTAAATATCAGAATAAAGCTTATGGCCCCTAAGACACAATTAGTCAATAAAAACCATAATGTGTCATGAAAATGGAAAACGTGCTCTATTTTTGGAAAAACGCCGTGGTTTACGTGCCTCGTGGGTTATTAAATTATTATTGACAGAGCAACCATGCAACAAACTTTTTCATTCAACCACATCATCACTGGCTTCATCTTGATAGATATAACCGTTTTCACTAAGCTTAGTGACTAACCACACTACGTATTCTTGTCACTTCTTTAGAAACATTACGGTTGAATCACTGAGGCAGATGGGACCTATTCTAATGATGCCTTTCATACTTTCCTGGACTTTTTGACACGCTTATTTATTTGACAGTCCTATGGGAACAGTCTCCAAGCCTCCCGATTTTTCATCCAAAATATCTGTAATCTCAGTTTGCACTGGCTAACAATATCTGCCTCGCATAACAAATGCAAGGCATTAATGGTTTGCCTATACTTCTTTAAGACAAATGGTTCTAAACATTACCAGAAAAAAGGGTCTTCAGCTTGTACACTAGCAGGAACCCTGTTTAGAGTGCTAGAAATAATATTTTACGATTAGTATTACTTGTATATATAGTTATTAATATAAGTTTTTTTACCCCTCATCCGATCTTGCCTGGGTCTTATAAAATCTTAAAGTCTCTTTTTTAGCTGGATTTCCCTAAAATCAACAACAACGTGTCAATTAAATTTTTTTTAATGACATGTTGTGAAAACTGTAGCAAATATGACAGTGTTCTAACAGCAGGTATTAGCAGAATACATTAATGAAGGGACATGGAACATTGACCATACATCATTGCTTAAAAGAAGGTAAACAACATAAGAACATAAAACTGTGTATTGAAGGACCAAGCTCCACGTGAAAGATTTTCACAATCCTCATATGAATGCCTCTAATTGTAATCATTATCTGTATTTTGGTCGTGATTGAATAGCTAGTTCTCTCTGCAGATGATGAGTTTGTCTGATTGGTGACAGCATCTGAAATGCACAATGGAAGTTCAGATATTACAGTTCTTCCTTTCATTTATTTATGTGAAAACAATTGTTTATGGAGACCAAAAATAGTATGTGAGCATGTCACAATGTTAAAATGGCAAAAGTAATATAAAGTCATGGAATAAGCTGGGTATGTTTATCCATAAACCCTAGTATAAAATAATCTAACAAAATGGACCATAAATTCAATATCTTTGTCATTACTTAATGAAGAAGAAGGATAGTATCCTTACCGCGAATAAAGCTGTTCACACTTGCCATGTTTTTCTTAAAAATAAAAGGAGAAAGACATAGGAAAAACCAATTTAGCATTTTGAAGTTATAATTTATAGGACATTTTAGGAAAGAAATTATTTACCTGTTTAGATTGTGTTGACAGTCTGTGTAGTTGGAGATGGTTTGAGCTTCCAGAAAAATCAGTAATGAGCGGCGTGTTGACAGTTCCAGCTTTGAAAAAAAAAGGGGCAGGAATAAAGAACTCTATAAACTCTAACACAAAGAACCATTTCAGAGCAGAAATGTTTCTTAAAAAACCATTACTTCAGTTAAAGCACCTTTAAAGAAACAATCTTTTTTTAAGTGTACAAAACAACCCCTGGGTCTGCACCCCTTTACCCTAAAGCATTAATTCAGGACTTATTGCCTCTATAAAGCTTGCGTTCTGCAAGTAAACAACGCTTTATTGTGCGCCAATCCCAAAAGGCACAAAATTCACTTTCACTGACTTTACTAAATGTTCACCTCCACCCCCCCCCCCCCCCCCCCGGTGGAATCGACCTGCCCAAACTCAATCCTCCGCAGGCTGAGTCCTTGCGGCCATCTTTCAAGAAACGCCTAAAAACACATCTCTTCAATCTTTATTTTGGGACCCTCTAACTCTAGCACGCTCCTATTATAATTATATATTGAGTAGGTTGTGTTTTCTTTTTTTATTAAAAAAAAACAAGCAAACTTGACCCTCTATCACTTGCACTCTTGTTTTGCACTGCTTGTTTTTCCTAAAAAAAACCCCTAACACTAGGCTTCATATTCTTTTTCATATATATATTATATTATATATTATACTATATGATATATATTTTATATATATATATCTCTATCGAGATATATATAAAGACTTGACTACCGGTAAAATGTGTAATTTGTGTTGGCCTAATTCACGACTTATCCCCATTTGCACTTGCTTTTAGTGCTCTTTTTGTTGGTTTTGATTGCTTCTGTTCGTCTCATTTGTAAGTTGCTTTGGATAACAAGCATCTGCTAATGACTAAAAATGTAAATGTAAAGACTTTCAGGGTGATCGTTTTATGCTGTTAAATAGCTGTACCCACAAATGTCACGGCGTGTTTTATGTAAAATGCCACCATAGGGGGCATTGATTGGCTTGGGTGTAATTAGACAATGTTCCCCTAACATTGCACAACTAGACGTTTACTAGATGGCTGGCATCTTGACAAGTCAGTTTCCTTGCTGTGATCTTCTGACAGGTATCTTTATGCCACGAGGTTGTCCAGGTTTTTAGGCCATCTTGGGTTTGCAACATAGTTCTAATAAAAGGTTGAACAGTTCCAATCATACACAGAGACTAACATTTTTGTGCAAACAGAGCTATTTATTTGTATAATTATGATATCCAAACCAGATCCCACAAGTGATAGCCTTACTGAGATGCTTCTCCTGTATATTTCAGATGCTCCAGGGGTTGTCTTAATGCAGTGGATTGTTGTTTTATATATAAATTTGGATGTAGTCTCTAAAAGGTTTAGCTAAAGCATTTATAAAAAAAATGGATGCTGTCAGGAAGACTTTCGATTTTAATTGTAACAGGGTGGTTGGGAGGGAAATGTACCTTTTTATTTAACGATACATTTGTGACTTACATAGGGCCTATAGCTAGGAGTTACGTTTTATTTAAGATTTGGCTTTAGCATTTATACTTCTATTTAAATTTATGTTTATAGCATTTAGATATACCATTGAATGGGCGTTCATATCTATAATTTACATGATTTAAGATTTAGAGTTAAATACACCTGCGTGAAAAAGAGGAAGTCCAGTATAAATTCTGGACTATGGGCATTTTCAGTGAAACTTAAGGTGTACGACCGTTGTACGAAATTTTCCCAGGGCAAGTGTGCCTGCTGTACGAGTACATTTTAGGACATCCTCAGACCTCAGTCCTTAAATAAAAAAGGCGTCATGCCTCAGATTAACAGGCTTTTCGGTCATTGGACAATAGGGCATCGCGCCTCAGACGTGAAAAGCTTCAGGTCTCAGAAGAAAAGCTTTCAGGTCTAATACAATTAGGGCATCAGACGAAATGGAAGCAGGACAAAAGAGTGCATCAGATTGAAACACGGACTCAGACCAAAAAGGCGATCAATGAAACGGACTCAGACCAAAAAGGCATCAGACGAAACAGACGCATACAAACAGGCATCAGACGAAAACGACTCAGACAAAACACATCAGAACGAAACGGACTCAGACAAAAAGGCATCAGACCGAAACGGACTCATACAAAAAGGCATTCAGACAAAAAGGCATCAGACGAAAATGGGGATCCAGACTAAAAGGCATTCAGACAAAACGGCATCAGACCAAAACAGACTCAGACAAAAAGGCATCAGACACAAAGGCATCCAACGAAACAGACAGACTCAGACAAAAAAAGCATCAGACCGAAACGGACTCAGACGAAAAAGCATTCAGTCAACAAGGCATCAGACGAAATTGGACTCAGACTAAATATGCATCAGACAAAAAGGCATCAGACCAAAACAGACTCAGCAACAAAAAGGCATCAGAACCAAAAAGGCATCAGAACGAAACAGACAGACTCAGGACAAAAAAAAAGCAATCAGATGAAACGGACTCAGACTAAAATGTCAAGCAGTTCAAAAAAAGCATCAGACGAAAACGGCTCGAACTAAAATGGCATTCAGACAAAAAGGCATCAGACGAAACGGACTCATACTAAAAGTCATCAGACAAAAAGGCATCCGACGAAACGGACTCAGACAAAAAGGCATCAGACCAAAACAGAAACGACTCAGACAAAAAAAAGCATCAGATGAAACGACTCAGACTAAAAATGCCATCAGAGCAAAAAGGCATCAAGACGAAACGGGACTCAGACAAAAAATGCATCATACAAAAGGACTCAGGTGGAGTATCGCGTTGCCCTGCCCCAGGTGAGCGTCACCTCACGACCCCCACCGCTGTTTCAGAGGAAGTGGTATATAATGGTTCATTGATGGCAAAAGGAGGTCAAGCGCGGTGGTCTGATATATTATATTTAAGTGCACGATCCATCTGAAAACATTCAATTTGGATTAGTGGAGGTAAAAAGCACATCTGCTGACAGCATTACTCAGGTTCATTTTATGAAAATTAAAAAGAGTGACTAGCCAAACGTAAAGAGCCCTAAGTCCTACTGGCAGGTACAGTAGGTCAGGTTTGCAGTTACTGGTCACCCTGGTGTGTGCCTTTGTGACTCTGATGCAAATCAGATTTCAATTTACAGAGTAGTTGGCGAGATGATGCTTTCATAGCTAAATGAAAGACAAGCTAGACAGTAGCTATTATCACCTGGACAGATCAAGGTGGATGTGGTAGACTTGCAGGTGGGGGAATAGTGGACAGAGTCTGTTCATAGTGATAGGTATAAACTTAGGTATTTATTTTTAGCTTAATAGGAAGTATAGTACTTTAAAATGATGGTAGTTTGTTTTTTTGATTTCGAGTAATCTGTTGTAACCTGTAATCCCCCCCTCCCCCCTCCCTCCCGGGTACATTAAATGATAGTAGTACCATATTCATTGAGTAATCTAGAGTAACATATGTAATACATAACAAATTATGACATTACAATATTGACTGGTTGTAAATTAGATTATACCAACTCTGGACCTTGTATAGGAGCAAGGTTATGGCAATGTTGAAAGTATATCAGGCGGTGGGTGGCTGTAGATGATATTATCCACGAGGTAAGATTGCGGATCATCGAGTTGTGATACATGAGAGAATAGCGATTGACACCAGACATGAACTGTTCTGATTTCGGAACATGATTAGAAAAAGACTCGTCATTGGCAACTATTAGCGGAGTGGGTCGGTCAAAGCTAATTTTTCGGGACTTTTATAATAAGAGTGTCAATATACAATAAGATAAAGTTTTCTGTACATAAAAAGTAAAAAAAAAAAAAAAAACAATAGTAAAAAACACATTTAAAGATGGTAGGTATTAAAAGGTATGCACTGCAACTCACTGAAAAAGTAACAAAAAAAAAAAAAGTATATAAAGTTTGTTTTTAACACGAACACTCTATGGTAATAAATCCCAACGCTCTATCTAAAAAATCTAATATAACTCACATATACATTCACTCCGCGCACGACACAACCGCAACTTGGTCCATGACGCACACATACGCACCGTAAAAATCCCGCAATTATGCCAGATCTTGACTTAATACCTCGGGTGAATCCATGACAAGGTGAAGGAGGTCACAACAGAATCCCAGATGTTGTTTTTTCCTTGACTCTGTCGAATCACCACCCTTTTCCACCAGAATTCTGAGGCGTGCACGGCCTGTGTTTTTTTTCACAGTCCGTTTGCTTGACGCTTGGCACATTTGGACGTCCGGATTGATCCAGTTTAGCACCTACACGAGAGCCGACATATCTTCAATAGTGAACCCTGTCGGACTTCCAGGACCACATCCTCACAACCCGTCTCAAGCAGGTCCACACTGACGGATTTCGTCATCAGAGATTGAAACGGTTGTAAAGCTGGCAAAATAAGAAGTTCACTGCACCACATAGAGTACTCCAACCATAACGCTTTGAAGTGGGGTATGCGTCTTGTAACTGGAGAAATCTCTTAGTATAGTATCAAGTGACTCCCTCTCCTGCCCCGCCATGCCCGCTTTCACAGACAATAAGCCGGATTCTGTGCAGTCGCAGTGACTGAACATGGCAGGGTTGGCACAATAAACAAACGTTAATGTCTCTGCAGTGAGATGAGCTTATTAATTGGTTGCCTTGACAATCTAAATGGGTACCCGAACCCAGGTAATTACCCTGTGATACTGGTCCTGCTCACATAACGAGATATGAAAGGGAGAAATGGGTGGTAGCATGCGGGGTCGCACCGAACCCATAGGAAACGTCGATCAACATACTGCGATTGCGCAAAATTGCCTGTTCGTGTCAGAAGGTATACTATCATTATGTGGGTGGTATAAACAGAATCATTGTTTTTACAAAATCATTTAATTCAACAACTAGGTTAACACATAAAGGTACTATATTAGAAATTAATGTAAGACGTTCAATCTAATAGCTCGTAAGAATTCACTTTAACCTTGTACTACACGTGGGAGCCCAAAAGAAAAGCTCCGTGAAGCTTGCAAGAGGGCTGGGAACTACCTATTATTAACGTGCAACACAAGAATCTGGCAAATGCAGTGGGTCTTCCGTCCTATAACGTAATTAGTGTAACATTTGAATAAACACTGTTTACACATATCAATATATCAACACTGGCTTACCTTTTTGCCATCAATCAACACCATTAGATACAAACTTCCTCTGAACAGCATGTGGTGTGACGTCAGTCACATGGGGCAGGGCAACCGATACTCAACCTGAGTCCGTTTCGTCTCTGATGCCTTTTTGTCTGAATGACCGTTTTGTCTGATGTCCTTTTGTCTGACTCCGTCTGTTTCATCTGATGCTTTTTTTGTCTGAGTCCGTTTTGTCTGATGCCGTTTTGTGTCTGATGCCTTTTTGTCTGATGCCTTTTTTGTCGGTCTGACCGTCCGTTTTGTCTGATGCCTTTTATGTCTGAGTCCGTTTTGGTCTGATGCTTTTTGTCTGAAGCGTCAGTCTGTTTCGTCTGATGCTTTTTTGTCTTACGGAGTCCATTTTGTCTTGTATGCCTTTTTGTCTGAGTCCATTTCGTCGGGGATGCCTAATTGTATGAGAACCTGACACCTGACAGTCCTTTTTCCTGAGACCTGAAGCTTTTCAGTATGAGGAGTGATGGCCGTTTGGTCAATGACTTGAAGCCTTTTTAGTCTGAGGCATGACGCCTTTTCATTTAAAGACTGAGGTCTGAGGATGTCCTAAAATGTAACAGCCGTAGTGCTGAGTCCCACGTTACACGACCATACACTTGAGTATGCACAGGAGATTTCCAGATTAACAGGCGATTTCTGATTGCACACACTAGACGGATGTTCAGAGATTTCGCAGTTTAATCACCAGGCCCTCATGAAAATATTAACCATTGGGTTTTTATTATAGTTAAAGTGTTATATACTATGTTTTTTGGAAGATGAGACGTAGAAACATCAGCCAGCTTCTTTTGGCAATGGAATTGTTTGTGGCCTTACCCTCCTTGTGAATTGGGTGGGGTGTGAGCAATGATGTCTTCTGGACAACTGTCAGATCAGCATTGTCTTCCCAAAGATTGTGCTAGACTAGTGTGGAAACAAAACTGGGAGAACCCACTTGAAGGTGGCTCAGGAAACCTTTGAGGTGTTTTGAGTATATTAGGCTGATTGGCATGTCACCATATTCTAATTTTGTTGAGATAGTGAAGTTGGGTGGGTTTTTTGTTAAATGTGAGTCAGAAAAATCAAAATTAAAAGAACCCAAGATTTATAACCTATTCGCCACGGGATTTAGTAGGCTATTATCTGGGGACCTTGTGTGATTTTGAATTATCCACCCCCCAACCATCTGAATTTCATTCGGTGCATTCGCACGGGATATAGCGAAGCCTGTGATTTTACTCGGGAATTTACTGATTTATCTCTGGATACCCAGGATTGTCAAGGCTCTTGAGAGTCCCCATTCTATGTTCTGGTTCAGATGGATTTAAAAAAAGAACTAATACAATAGTCTTGTGCGCCTGCTGTGTCATTTACATTTTCACCAGGTTAAAATAATAGCTTTTATGCTTGAATTTATTTTGTAACACATTAACCTCAAAACTTTTTCAGCTTTTCTCTTTCTACAAAAAATGGTAGGTGTGTGCGAGCGATGATGCAACCGCACCCAAAATACTATCAAAACACTACAAAACCGATCGAAAAATGATACTATATTGCGCGACCTGCTCAAATTCGCTGGCTGCAAATCACACAGATGCCGAATTGGGAGTTCGCATGTGGGGACTAATATTATCATCATAGGACCTTGGTGTTTGTGTGGTGAAATATGGTAGGTCATTTTGCAGGGGATTTTTCTCTTTACAAATACAGACATGGCCGTTGGCATGGGATAAGATCACAGGACAGACAACTCCGCAATTATTACAAATGACTGGAGGCAACCAGGTAATACTAATCCGTGTGAATAGGGCTTACCCCTAAACTACTTCAGTCTGGTGTGCATTGAATTTGTTTAATACGCGAGTTTCACAATTTGAGAGTATGTAAAAAATTACTGAAATAAAATGAACTTTTCAACGACAAGTTCTAATTCTATGAGAGTACCCTGTATTCCCTATTGACAAATCTGCAGACACATTTCTGAGGCTCCAAACACTGCACAGCTGACCGTCTGATTCACGATTGAGACAAGCCTTGGGAGAAGAAATGGTGTGTCTTTAATTTGTTATTTATCATAATTTTCAAAGTGCAGCGTAAATTTCACTTGTTTTGTTCGTGTCAGTGTTCTAAGTTTTACTGTTTAGAAATCTACAATGTATTTTTGTTTTTATAATGTGATTTAATGTATATGTTTTAATGTGTATGTATATAATGTTTTTAGGTCAGATAGCAAAAGTTGCCATTCTTCTGGAAAACTGCTGGTCTTTAAGAACAGTTCAGCAATCAGGTAACTTGAACACGGTTTTGGAATACCATTCGATTTACTAAAGTTATCTTATATTTTATTCAGTTACTTAAATCACTTTGACTAGCTTGATTTTTTTCCAATTATTGATGAAGTTTTTTTTTTAACAAAGTTTAGGAGAAACATTTTTAGCAATCCAACCACAATTAGCATCAGAGGAGATATATATCGCTGCCTTTTCTGTCACCTTCACATCCCAGACGAAAGCAGGCCACATTGCTTATTCTCTCTAATATATCATATGTGACCTTGAATTGCTGTATAAAGTCAGCTAACAAAATAACCGCCTGTTTTTCATTACATTTGTATTATCATGTGTATGTTTCCCCTAATTCTAACTTGTGTTTAAACAATGAAAACTGTAAACACTGTATTCAGAGAACGTGTGTTTTTATTATATTTTTACAGGATCCTCTGTTCCCCAGACCCAACCATTCATCGAAGGACTGTGAAAAATATGAACCCTTTGAACCACTGGTGACAGTTTCCACAGGAAACATATGAAAGGACATGGCAGAGGATGATAGAGGATTGATAGTTCAACTGAAATTAATATCATTTAATTACATTAGGTCTGCTAGTCCAATTATATCTGGTTAAATAAAAAGAAAATAGTGGTTCTATGATGGTTTGTGATAGTGTTTCATGAGTCCTTTGTCATATGGAACAGTTTTAAATGGCTGCTTTTCTTCAGGAAAAAATCCTCCAGATCCTTCACTTTCATTTTTTTTGAACCCCTTTCCAGCAATGAATGTAGGATTCAGATCCATTTTTTTTACACTGAGGGACATCTGAGGGAACTAATACACAACTATTTCAAAAGGTAAACGCATTTATTGACTTTCAAGAAAGCATACAATTTATTAAGAGACACAGGGTGGTTGACACTTGAATTAGATGATCAGGGAAAAACTACTAATTTTTTCTGAAATAAGCATAAAAAAAAGTATTTTATGTAGCTTCTGAAGGGCAGTACTAAATGAACAGATAATGATCTTTAAACAAAACAAGAAACATTTACTCATCAATCCTGTTCAAAATGTACAACCCGACTCTTAAATGCATTGTAACCTTCTGGAGTATCAGTGAACAATAGTTTTCAACCTTTTTTAATCAGTTTTCCTAATTTTTCCTTTATAATCATTTTTGCCTCAAAATTATTAAGTCATTGTCGGACAGGGGCCAAATATGAAAGTGATGTTACATACAGCCAAGTATGGGTGACCCATACTCACGAATTTGTGCTCTGTATTTAAACCCATCCAAAGTGCACACACACACACCATGAACACACACCCGGAGCAGTGGGCAGCCCATTTTTGCTGCGGCGCCCGGGGAGCAGTGGGGGTTTGGTCCTTGCTCAAGGGCACCTCAGTAGCTCGGTATTGCGGCCCCGAGACTCAAACCCACAACCTTAGGGTTAGGAGTCAAACTCTCTAACCACTTAGGCCACGACTTCCCCACAAATATGCAGAAGATCTCTGGAAAACCAAAGAATCTGCGGGACTTGGAGGATTTTTCTAAAGAATAGCAGGCAGTTGAAACTGCTCTGGACTTATTGAAAAACTATCCCAAAACCTAGTGCTGTCAAATGATGATTAATCACGATTAATCATATCCAAAATAAAAAGTCTTTGTTTACATAATATATGCGTGTATGCTGGTGTATATTTATTATCGTATATATATCATTACAAACACCTGCATGTATACATTTAAAGACAAAATATGTTATGTTTATATATTAATATATTTATATATAATATAAAATATAAGAAAGTATAGTATATAAAATGTATATACATGTAAATATTTTCAAAATATATACTGTATGTGTATGTATTTTATATATACTAATAAAGATACACAGTACACAAACATATTAGTATGGTAAACAAAAACTTTTATTTTGGATTGCGATTAATCCCGATTAATCATTTGACAGCACTACCCAAAACATAAAACAGCTGTTGGGTCATCCAGTGTATGTAAACTTTCTTTATAAATTATACATTTTCTTTTTTATAAAACCAGTAAATGTAAATATCTATTATGTAAATTGCTTATTCATGACAGTAGCTACCCAATAAAAATAGCATACATTATGAATCCTCTTATTTTGTTAAAATGATCGCATATTCCTACAAGGGCACAGATGGGCAAACTCGTCCTGAAGAGTTTTCGCTCCAACCCTAATTAAACAGACCTGAAGCTAATTCAAGGTCTTAAGGATTACTAGAAGGCTACAGGGAGGTGAGTTTGATCAGGGTTGGAGCAGGAACAGTGGCCCTCCAGGACCGAGTTTTGTAATCTCTTTGCTAGGGGGTATTTAAACTTATGAGCATAACAGTATCTTTATTCTGAAGCTTCTGAAGGCAGAATTAAATGAAAAAAACATGGTATGTTTATAGTATAGCCTATAGCATTGGCTGAAAAATAAAAAACTGAGTTTTGTTTGTTGATCCCTTGCGTTTTTTTGTTTATGGCTTTTTGTTGACAGTTTTTATAAGTGCATTGACGCATTTTTTTTATAGAAGGCACGAGGGCATTTAAACATATTAAGTGTACAGTGATTTATTAGACTTTTACTGAGACATGAGTGTAACGTTTCGGAGATGTAATTGCTGGATTTTGCCGACGACTACTTCTCACCTCACTGGGATCAGGGCCGTGGGGAAGAGTTTTTAAGTTGGGGGTGCTGTAATGGGAGGTTGCATTTTCTGCGTGTCAGGTGGGCACCTCTTTCATAATGTCTAAGTCTAATAACAAAGTAACCACACACTAATAAGAATTAAACATATTTATACAATCTTGTAACCGACTCCTGTTGCACATAGCAGACACGTACAAATAGCCAAGGATAAGTTAAACAGCTCCAAAAAAGGTTGTCGCGCCACAGAGCGGACAAGACACGTCCACAAAAGCAAATATTTTTAAACAGCACATATAAGCCTATACGTTATTTAAAACTTATGGCTCTGTACAGGGCGCAGACACACACTCACAAGAAACACAGGTCTTGGCGGTCTCTGAGGCAAAACTAGCAGGCCTACTAGGCTTCTGGCAAGAGCTGGTCGGTGTCGGGATGCTTTCCTGTATTCTCCGTCGCTGCTCTTTTTAGAAGCTGGTGTACCAAAAAAATCAAAAATTCTTTTCTGTGCCATTATGATATCTAGATATCTTCACGTTTTTTAATTATTATTTTCTATACCTTCACTGTGGCAACGTCTTCGCCTTGACGTTCAACGTGAGTCAGTCGTGACTGATGCATTCCATGGCTGACCTCCAGGGCGAGTTTTTTAAGGCGACCGTTATTTAGAAATGTGGCACTTTATGGTTTTTCCATGGTGACGGCGTCATTGCTCTGTCACGTACACACCGCACAACAACAGAGCTGAATGATATGATGATCTGCTTTTATGTCATTTTTCCTTTTTATTCAAACATATTCACAAAGTTTGTTAGATAGGCATGACAATCTGAGTCATTCCCGATTGTGCAATTATATGCAAGTGGAAGTGTTTTAAACCACCTTTATAACGATCGCGTTTAGTTGAGCTGTAGGCGCGAAGGCATCTTCTTCGTTTGTGCAGCAGACGCAGTCAAGAGAATCGGATCTTGTGGGATGTTACAACACTGTGAATTCATCCAATCTTTCTCCCGAAATACAGAAAGTAAGTGGCTGGTTGAACTCGGAGAAGAAATAGATGTTAAACTTTAAAGATTAACTTACCACATGTGTATCTGATATGAATAAAACCAAGTGGTCTAATTATATGGAAAGGAGTATTATTGGCTCTTCCTTTGACATCAGTGTGCATTTTAACAAAATCTAAATGTATGTTTTTTTAGTACTTATATGTCTGAAACCTAAAATAAAACATTATGTGGTTGAAAACACTGAAAATGTTGGTGATGTATGACAGCTCTGAACCTATGCTCTGAACGCGCCTCTCTTCTGCGCTCAGCGCCCAGCCAACAACGTTGGAAAGCACATTTGAATTTAGCAGTTGATCACGTCATGCTACTGGGACCACCTAGAATGATCACCACCGGATGTGTATCGTTCGTACGTGCGGAAAGGCGTCCTATAATTATTTAGTTCTTTGTGCTCACAAAACCTCCTCGTGCATAAAATTCTTAGTGTTAATAACCAAACAGGAGGATTTAAAAAGTGGTGTAATACGTTTATGTATTTATTTTTTTCGCACTCTGTCAAGAGAGTGGTGTAATGTCTGCCATTTTCCAACGGGGGTGCTGCGTTGAGCACATGCCAGGCACCCATGACTTCGCACGGCGCCATGACAGGGACTGTACGTGGATTGTGATTACGTGAGTGAAGTAAAACATTTCCGTCCGTGTCTGGGAGAGTTTATCGCGTTAGGAGTTGGACTGGAAACATTCCGCACACAAAGTACCGTGTCTGTCATGTGTCCAGAAGTCAGTGGGGTTGGGTTGGGTTTGGGGTGGGTCAGAGGCAAGTTAATTACACATAAGTAAATCCAATAATACATACATTGATTAATAAGAATTATTGTGATAATAATTAGACTTATTCATGTTTCTTTTTTTTTTATTTATCTTTAATATAACAAATTTTTATATTACATAAAAGGAAACAATTGTGGTGGCATGTGGAACATGTAACAAACAAAAATCATGTACTTGGAATGGAAACATGGAAAAAACCTTCAGGTTAAACGAAACAACACTTTCATGGTTAACATACATAAAGTAACAGTACTTCATGTATTTTTACATGAAGGTGTGTCCTCCTAGTTCTTACATCCATAATTATTTCAGAACATACGGGAGACTCCCGGGAAAAACGGGAGTGTTGACAGGTAGTTGAACACCCTGTTCTGATTGACGCAAAAGAGTTGCAACTATGGCAGCTGAAAAGGCCATTTCTTTGTGTGTTCTTTTTGAAAGAATTCATGGAACCTATCCAACATTTGCCTCGCAAACATTTCAGGTGAAGAATAATCCACTTCTTACCTCAGAGACTGTGTTTAAAAGGCATCTATGCTATTATTTTTATTGCGAGTCTTAGGCCCCCCTCTTATTAATGCTGATCACCTGTTGTTGTGCTATGTTATTTACTCATTAACCATTCTATAATAAGAGGAGTATAGAAAAGTTTATGAACAGTCGTCACTCCCACAAATACAATAGCCAAATATATAAATATGTAGGCCTATAGTATTTTTTGTCACCATTAAGGTCTAACAGACCTTCTAAGGAAAGGATATCGACCAGAAGACATTGCAATTACTAAATTATATTTAGACAGACTTAAAGAAGTTTCAGATCTATAATTTGTGCCTCTTATTATTTTAGTTATTTTGACCCTTAATGTAAATATACGTTCAAACCAATTTTATACTTGTCCAGTTGTGAATATATTTTGATTGTTAATACATTGTGCGAGCTGTCTTAACTCGCATGGTTTATAGACATTGCTGCTGATTGGGCTGACAGGTTTGACACACCCACCAAACAAGAGAAAACGTATATCAAACGTCATTCTAACCGGAATTGGCTCGGTGCATTGTGACACGCTATTCTTGGGCTTTTATCGGTCTGGAATTAGCCACAACACTGTACCGTGAATGTAATTATCATGGGTAAAAGTCGGGATGGAGATTAGTGATAGTATTATGTCATGGCAGGAAGTAAATAACAAGAGAGGAAGGAAGGTGTGATAGTTCTGGAAGGTTCCAATGATGACGTGGACGTGAGTGAACAATCTCAAAACAGTGAAGGTCCTAGTAATTAATAAATTGGGAAAAAGCCGAGAACGAACAAACTGATTGGAAAGTGATGATAACCGTTCAAAAAAGAAGGGGGGATCATTTTCACCCCACTATAAAAACTAACAAAATGCAATGTGGAGAAAGAAATGGTGTAAGATCAAGTTTTCTAAATATTTGAACAATAGAAGGCTGCTGTTCGTCTTTGCTACAGGGTTCAACTGCAAAGAGATAGATTTCTCAGAGCAGAACACACTTAATGGGGAAAGGATCAGTGCTCATATCCCTGGGAATGCGTCAAAGCTTTAGAGGTGGTATCTATGATGTCCCTTTGTCCAACTAACAATGTGAAGAGATAATTCAAGAAGTGAAAAAGGAGGGAAAGGTGTGTGAACAGACCAGCATACTACCAACCACAAAACAAGGGAGCTGTGAAAAACTGATAGCCTATCAGCTAAAGCCTCGAATTTGAAAAAGAGATGCCCAAAGAGGTACGATTGGGATATTTTTGAGGTCTGATGTAAGAGAGTTTATCCCAGCCCACTTCACACTTCGTTGTTTCAAAAATCTCAAGAAATGGGGGACATACTGTGGTCAATGTAAAGGAAAAAAACAAAGAGGTCGCTAGATGTGGAGGTGAACATGAGTATGGAAAAATTGTGGTCAGGATACAAAAGTAACACACTGCCCACCCCCGCCGACCACCTAACCTTGTCCCCCCCCCCGCCCCGTGGGTGAGGCAATAGCCTGCTTGCTTTTGGAGGATGCCATGTACCAAAAGAAAAGCAAGAGAGGTTCCACAAATATAAAGTAACTAATCACAGGTGTCTTATGCTGATGCAGCAAAAAAAGGGAAGGACGAAGTGAAGAGCATTATACAGGGACCCAGTGGTTGGTACAAGTAACTAAATTGCTACACATTGCAAACAGACGATCTGATCCTGAGCACAGAGAATAATTGAGATTTCATCCTCCAACTTCAAGTCGAGAGGCAAACCCGAAATAAATCCACGTGAGATAAAGAGAGATTAATGAAGACACGCTGATTGTGGGTAAAACCAAATTTATTGCTTTCATCTGTAAGACTTGTCAATTGTGGCCAATACAGCCAAAAGAACAAAAGTGATAGATATAAAGACAATTAGTAGAGGCCACCATAGAAATCTGGGGATCAATGAAGTTTACAGCTGAATGATTCATGAGATGTTGAACCCAAATAATGGAATGTCTCAAGGGTGATTAACCTCATTATGGTATTATCATAATCCTCCACTGGAACACCCCCCCAGAAGCTTAGTTTGCAAATGGTCAAGAGTTCAGCAAGAAGGTTGTAGCTTTGATTGGGAAGTTAGACCCTGATGTATGTGTCTACAAGAAACTGGTTAAGACCTCATTTGGACTTGAGTAATATCAGGTTACAGTTCGGTTAGATGGTGACAGTAATTGGAACACACGGTGGGAGGATATGTTATAACATTTATTAAGGATACTTTGGGCATACAGAACGGGGATTAACCTGTCCCAAATGAGTAATGAAATGTTATTACTAACTAGAAAATGTCGTGTTAAGTCCCCAGAGGAAGCCCTTGATCAAAGTTAGTCAATTTTTATAACCCGTGTTAAGAAATTAACCAAAGCAAAACATTCCTCCTATGAAACTCTCAGAACGAAAGTGTTGATATGAAGTGAGAAACTATAGTGGTGTGGCGACTTTTATGCTCACCTCGTACGTCTGTGGGGCACGAGTGATTTCACTAGATCAAAAATGGAGACCGCAGAGTGGAAGAAAACTACAAGTGAGACGAGATTCTTTGCTTGCCTTAATGATGGAACGAGCATACTCAGGGTTAATGTTACAGAAACCCTTCGTTTTGCTTGTATAGATCTTACTTTAGTATCGCATAAATTGCGTCATTCCGAGGTCCTATTTATTGTGAGTCTTGTATGGAAATGGAATTGTAAGAATGACAACAACATATGGACCTGATCACTTTCCCAATTTGTGTGTTACATGCCACTTTGATCTGTATGATTTGTTCAGAGGGTGTTATGTAATGAGAGAGATGGTGATTTTTCCTAAAGCTAACTGGGAAAAAAATTCAATAGCAGAACTTTTTGTATTGAGTATTCTGTGACAAGAATATCGATGGAGGATGAGTGTAAATAGTTGCGTCCAGCTAGAAGTGACTTCCACGATGTATTAATGCCGCAACAATCTGTTATCCCTATTGAGGACAGTGAATGCGAAAAAAAAGAAAATAGTTCCCTGGTGGGAACAATGAGTGTAAAAATGCTATACAAAGATAGAAATCGTGCATGTCAGCCTATGGTCTAGAAAAGAATTTTGAGACCAAGATAATTTAATGATTATCAAACAGAAGAGAGCTATCGCACGTAAAGTAATTAAAGTCATCCAAGGATGCATGGAGGCAATTCGGCTCCGCCATTGGCAGGAGAAGTTAAATTGGGTGACATTTGGGGCAATGAGTCATAAACGATGAGTGGGAAAAGCGAATCATTTAAAATACCCAGTTCTGATAGGGGGGAGAACATCAGGCAATTACAAACATAGGAGAACGCTGACGTGAGCTAATAGGTAAGAAGTGGTGCAAGTGTAACATATGTGGGATTCATTTAGACGAAGTTCAATAAACAAGGAAAAAAAAAAAAAAAGAAAGGATATTTTTACGAACCACATAGTGAGGTTACTACAGCTAAAAAGATAGTGAGTAGATTCGGCAATTGAACTGGATTTATCATTACAATGAGTTAAAAATGGCCTTAGAGGGAAGTGGATAACGGCTCCATGGCCAAGATCGACTATGCAATTGCGTAGGTTTATTACAACTGTACCAAAGAAGTCATTGGATAATTACTTATAAAAAAATGATATAAAAAATATGGAGACGAAACGAGAAGGGGTCTAATGCTCTGGATGAGGTAGTTGGATCACTTAGTGCATGTGATGTACATACCTGTATCTCTGTGTACGAGCCTTCAGGGAAAGAGACTTAACTAATATGCAGTGGTAGCACTACAGCATCTGCTATAGCCTTACACATCACATCTATGTAAATAGAAATGGAAAAAGATTGTGGGTTTGTAGATTGACACATATTTATTTTAGAGCAAGAGGGGACTGCTACTACTAAATACAAAAGTGGATTTCGTAAAGGAAGCTCAAACGGTAGATGCTTTGGTGTAAGTTAGCCATGAAGTGGGGGCAGAAAAGGCGATTAGATTGTATGAAAGAAGACATGGCTATCGTATATTTTGATTATTGAAAAAGCTTATGATTCAATGTGGAGATAAGTGATTATTGGATTAAAAATGAATACAATGGGTTATGCGGTCGGAAGGCTATACAACTGGGTGTTAGATTCATGTCTTAACCGAAAAACTTTCCGTGTAAAGGTTGGGGATGCTTGTGTCGGATTACTTTGATATTGAAAATGGTATCCCTCAAGGGCATTGCCAGTGCATAAGTCCTATTCTCTTTGAATATCAGGATAAATTGATATTTTTCTAATATATTGATAGGGACAGTAAGCTGTATCATTACTTTTATGCCAGATGATGGGGCAAGGTATATGGAAAAGAGGGACAAAACATTAGACTGTGACCTAATAGTATTCAGAATGCAAATAGTAAAAAGTTGAAGATGGTCATTGAATTGGGATTTAGTGTCAGTTTTTATAAATCTTGTATATTGATATTTACACCAGAAAGAAAGGATTCATAATTATCAGTGTACTTGTATGGACAAAAATATGGAAGAGTGGAAAGAGTTTCAAGTAATTTAGCTGATTGGTGGTTTGATGACGAAATGTATATGAATAATCATTTTAAACAGGCTGTGAAACATAATGTAAAAAGGACTAAACTCTCATGAGTGTCATGTCCTCCTGGGCTATCACTGGGGAGCTGATAACAATCACTACTAGATCATTTATAGGGCCGATTAATGACGCTCGTGTTTGATGATGGGTGTAATGGTATACGGAGTGCAGCAGCCAAGAGTATGTAAGACATTAGACAGAATCAGCAGTTTAGAGCTGTGTATACTCGTAATCTGTCCGTGCATGTGAAAACAACCCCTACTAATGCATGCTACGTGGTTAGAAGCTTATTAATTGCCATTATCTTTACAGACTGATCGAAGCGCTATCTTTAGTCCCTTAACTGGATCAAGTTATCAAGGATCTGGCTGGTAGGAACACAACCGGCAGCAAATGTTCTGTGTGATTGTGTGTGAATATACAACGCAACTTAAAGGAAAAGGATTTGGTTGGAATATTGTAATACAGTCGCAGAAGCAGAACAATAATGGATTCAAATAAAATTGAATATGGACCAAATACTGTAGGGTGTAATGGTCCTCCATGGATATTTTCCTGTGCCCAATGTGGACCTTGAACCTTCTAGAGAATAAGAAGAGCCATGGAATGAAAGTAATATTAATAATATAGGATTATTTTTGTCTTGAAGATTAGGTGTAAGAGGAATTAGTTTTCATTTATAATGCTAATATTTACTGACTCCTTCTCTTAAGGATACCAAAGATCCAGGGACAGAACCAGGTAGGATCAGGAGTGATATATACCAGAGTGTAATGAAATGTAGGGTATGATGTTAAAAGACTTTAATCAATAAATTATCTTGTATATACAGCAGAAATGGTTGCTATTAGTTTTTTTATAGGGTTACAGTGGATAGAAGAGGTGAGGCCAGAGAGTAGTTGTCTTTTGTGC